>NW_010105456.1:38124-86338 GCF_000699245.1 Pterocles gutturalis | reverse complement strand
TCCAACCTTAATGATTCTATGATTCCAACCAGAGGAAATAGATACGTCCTATTTACTCACCTAAAGGATGGACACCAGTTTCTAATTAATGAAGAAATACTTAGACAAGTCTGAAGAGAAAGCAATTTAACCTTTTCTACAAATATAACAAATTGAACAGTAGTACTGGAATATGACAGGAATCTTGACCCTCTTTCCCCACCTTCTTTTTTTAAAAGTAACTAATATATAACCAAGTTTGGTTTGGTTTTTTACAAAAAGTTATATCAACTTCATCTATGAGGTGTACTAAAGATAATCTTGGAACTTGAACATTTTAAAGCCTTACTTTAAAAAAACAAAACAAAACAAACCCCAAAACCCAAAGGAAAATAAAGTATTTTAATTAAGCTATTAAAAATATTAAGATAGAATTGAGAAAAAAATCTTTAGAATAGAAAGAAATGCTTCTATTAGCTGTATCACAGGAAAAAAAATATGGTGGTTTGTCGAAACAAAAGCAGTTAATCCTGGTAACATATCTATAGCAATATGGTTCACGTTTTCACTAACTTCATAAAGGCTATGCATAATTTATTAAAAACTAATTTAGTCATGAATATAAATTTTCTGGCAGTCAGAAAAAAATCTTTATTATGCATATTTTGCAGCACAACTTCCTCCTTTCCTTGTTAAAATGTGCTACTATGGCACTTTCTTATATTAACTTCTGACTGTATAAATTATAAACCAACCTGGACCATTAAAAAAAGTCCCACAAGACATATGCTTGTGATGCTTATCTATAAGGATATCTTATTAATAACCTAATAAGATATTGTACTAAAATTATAAATTTTTTCCTTAGGTTTCATCACTATTTCTAATTCTTTTTTAAACCAAAGATGCAATTTTGTGATTTGTTGTAAAAAACTAGAAAAATCCTTTTGAAAATTAAAGCTTACAAAAAAAGGAATTTATAGTTCATATTTATTTTAGCCTTCCATTATTATATGTTAGGAAAAAAAAAAAAAAAAACAAACAAACAAAAAAAAAAACAAAAACCAAAGTTAAAAACAAACAAACAAAAAAAAACCAGGAAAAACAAAAAATAAATAAACCAAACCAAGAAATATCTTCTTACTAACTGCTCTCAACCCCCCAGCTTTTTAGAAAAAAAATTATCATACTATTACAACAATTCAACAGAATGATTTTGGGGCAACAACATATACCATTGACAGCTTTCTGTATGCCTTGGAAGCAGGGAAAGGGAACACTTTGCGAGAGCTCCACCAGTGATCGTGTTTCTGAAAAAAAGGGAAAAATGTTAACTGGGAGCTTAGGGGAGGGCGGGTGTGTGAAATCCTTATAGAACCGTGCCATGTCCATTCAGAGGTTCAGTTTGATCTCTGTGGTTTAAGTAGCCACAAAAACAACGGAAAAAGTGAGAGGAGGAAAATGCAAACAGATTAAAATCTCTGCACAATGGTTATAATCCAAATGCACTTCTTGCTTTCATAGTTCACTATCCTGTGCAACACTATTTCTCTATCGCATATGCAATTAAAAAAAAAAGCCTTTCAGTATGTTTACATAAGTATTTTTAAAAAGCAGCAGCGAAAGGCTAACAATGATCAGGAGAATCAGGAACCTGTTTTTTCAGCGTACTAAAAGCTCTTCTTGCTTTATTCAGCAAAAAGATGAATGAGGGAAATATGATTACTGTTTTATAAGTGCATCAGCTGAAAGCACACAAGGGCTGCAGGGGAGATAAACTATTTAACTAAAGAACAATACTGGCACAGAAACAAATGAATATAGATTGACCATAAGTAAATTTAAGCTGACAACAGACCTCTTACAGGCTTAGAAAAGACATCAGAGATTGTAAAAGTAAAATAAAACCCTATACTTTTAAATGGAACTTGATAAAACAATGCTGTGGATTACATAAAGTAGTTCTCATGACAGCCCATGGCTAGACTTCAGCACATGAGAAATCTTTTCCAGTCCAATATTTTAAGGATTGAACTTTTATTTCACTCAAGTGGAGAAAAGAAAAATAAAACAAGAAAACCAAGACTTAAGAATAAAGAAAATAGTACAATGCCTCTTGACTTCTTACAACACACATATGTAAAATGGATGAAAACAGACTTAAAAACAAAAGAAAGAAAGAAAGAGAAAGGCTTCTAATTTGGAGACCTGAGTTTTTACAACAGGAGAGGTACCTAAGCCAGCATTATTACCTTTTTTAGAAACCTGTTAAATAGAGAAACCTTTTTGCCACGGCAATTTTCTTGAGGTTTCTTTCCTTCTCTTTAAGTTTTTCTTTAACATCAAGTGCAGAACTGTGCACAACATGTTGGAGAGAAAAGCCAATATATTCTGTTCCACAAAATATATAAACACAAAAAAGAAAAAAAAAAAATCACAGTTCTGAGAGGCTCTTTACTTTTTGAAGGCAAACTTTTCACTGAGAACTCTTATTACATTTTTTATGTCATCACTAGGCACTGCACAACTAGACATGAGCATAGCCTTAATGAAGAGTATACTAATAGTTTTACTTAAAGCACCTCAGAGCATCAATCCTGAAGTGAATGAGGACATGTCGAATCCAGAAGAGCATAAACTAATTTGTTTTGATAAAAGAAAAATGTTAAGATTCTTCTAAAACCCCACACAAAGGTGGAAATGTAAGCAATATAAGAAATCAGGTTAAGCTTCCCTATTTTAAAAGCAAAAAGGAAAGATTTTGCTTTCTGTTACACTTCCCACCCATTCTATCATAAGAAACAACATTCCCATTCAAGTTAAGGAATAAGCATTGCTATTCTGAAAACTGTGACATAAAATATTCAAAAAAAAAAAAAAGAAAAGAGGTCAAATGTGTGATGAATGTGAAAGAAAAACAAAGGCATATTTTGCACTGCAGCATAAAGCTCAGCCATTCTAATACTCACTTTTTCCAGTTCCCATCAATCCCATCTTTTTTTTTTTTTTTTTTTTTTTTTTTGTGTAAAGCTAGGAAATGTTACACTTTGTTCCCTACTTTGGTTGAAGTCTTTGATCCATTTACAGAGATAGAGACATTAACACCAATGTCAACCATTACCCAAGTAACCACATATGCTGTTAGCCAGGTGTTCCTTTGCTCTTCAGTTCTGTATGTTACGTTACTGTTTTGCCGGTTGAAGGGGATAGCACAAAGGACACAGTCACCTAATTTAAAAAAAGGTAAACTTATTTTTACTTATGTTTAAAGTGATAAAATAATGAGGAAAATAACACAGTGAAAATAAAGCAAGATAAGGTAAAGCAGCAAAATAATAAGTGAACTACTATAGCAAGCAGAAAGTAAGGTAATGCACCTAATCATTACTACATAGAGTTAGAGATAGTGATTAAGAAAGATACATCACCAATTGCCCTATTAATACGTCACCATCATCCAAATCTGCAGTTGCTGGGGAGCCCGTTTACAACGACGGATTTGGAGAACCCTTCCCAGCAACAGGGAAATCTCTATACTGTGTGTCCACTGTGTAGATGAGGCTTCCAATTTTCCCTGCAAACAGTTCCCACTTTCATACACTTAAACAAACAGCTTTCTATCTTAAGCTGCAAAAAACTCCTTAAACAGCTTTCTATCTTAAGCTGCGAAAAACTTCTTGTGTAGTTTTTTTCCTTGTTAACTTTTTCCTGCGGTTGGCCAGAACCAGAGAAAAAGATAAGTAAAGGTATCTGGTTATCTTTGATTATGCGTCTTTAAACAAACCCCATCACCAAGCTTCTACATTCTGTCACGTAGAGGTCTGTTTGTCGGTTTGAGATAGGTATATCTCTTTCTGGTGAGTGGGGCTACTGTTACACTATTATTATTTTACAGCAAGCATTACAGCAATTCTCTATAAGCGTTACAACCGAAGCTTTTATAAATTGGCATATATTCATAAGGTAATACATTGCATATATGATCAATATTATACATATCAGATATATTGTTAGGTTGTGGGGTTCACCTAGAGGTCAACTTTGGTTCAGGGCCTCACTGCTCAGGCCCTAGTATTTCAGTTACTAAATACTGTCATGTAAAGCAACTTAAAAACCAATCAGTATCAACATGTCATCACTCTTTAAATTGTCATAAAATCTGCATGTATTTCCAGCATCATCCAAGCTGAGTGGAAAAAGAATTAAAAAAACTAGGGCAAAATGAACACTCACAAAGACTGTCTGAATAAGCAAGCTGTTCAGTTTCTTCATGCAAACATAAATCTAGGTCACACTTTAAAGTAAGTCTTAATTTGCATACAGGTTTCAAGGCTTCAGATGGCTTAAAATACTAATGACTTTAGACATCCATTCAAGAAACACATAACTTTCACAGAACTACATTACATTACAATAATCCATCATTTTATATAAGCAATTTATCTTTTACATAATAATATGTTACGGATATTTTAGTTACTTAACTGAGTAAACTAACTTTTAGGTAGAGTTCATAAATGTTCATATTTTACATAAGGCTCTAGCCATTGATCAAATACTTAAGAACATACAAACAGAGTCATCTGTTGAGACAGTAGTTTTAAACATGTTGTTACCCAACCTTATGTTTGACTAGACAAATTATTTACTTGAATGCTATAAACTACATGAACCCACAATCAAGGAGCTTGGTTAAGAACATATTATATGCAGCACTCCCTCATTGTATGATATTGTAGTAAAACCCACAACAATCTGCATTACTCAAAAGTCAATTTATAAATGTAGCACTCAGTTCTGGATATATAAAAATATTTAAATTTGAATGATAGAATGGTGTATAAAAATTTTTTTTTGTGTATCTCCTTAGTCTTCAGTAAATCCAAATATTGGAGAAAGAAAAAGGAGACAAAAAAAGGGGCATCTGGAACACCAGTTATGAAAGCTTCCAAGGTCATTTATATCACCTGTTCCACCAACAGATCAAATATCTTCCTCTCAGAGTAATATATAAAAATACATAAAAATGTGTGTCCTTGGCTATACAGGAATAAATAAAACTCTTCTACTAGATAAAGCATGCCAGCAAGAGGTAGGCTTAATATATTTATATGAAAATGGAATTAATATAGTACACATTTTAAGGAACAACATATTGTCTTTTCAAGAAGAAAGGTAAAACACTGTCTATAAAATGGTTGATATTTTATTACTTATTTTTTGCATTTTGATAAGTGAGTAGGTAAATGTTTAATGAAGAATGCTGGTGAATGATTATAGTTCCTTATTCAGGATAAATACCTTTATTTTTCAAGCCAGAACTCCAAACAGAAAACACATTCATCCCAAGTCAATCCTGTAGCTGGCATAAAAAAATAGGAAAATAAGCAGAACGGATGCCTTCTAACTCCCATCTCTATAACTAAATTTACCACTAATATAATCCAAACTTGATTTAAACCACCAGGACAGAGCTAACAATCTCTCTGACCTTGTGAGAGCAGAGCTAAGAAACAGAAAGTTATGAGAGACCTGAAAACAACAGTGATGATTTGTATTCAAAGAATCCTGAGATAAAGCATTAACAAGCCAAGTCTATATGCTGATATGAAGTTGCAATTCTTGAGCAGAATGTGACAATGAAGACTTACAGTACTCTTAGAAATGAGGGAATCAAACAATGAATTTTACCATAAAAGAAAACAGCAGCTGGTAAATAGGCAGAAACTGATTATCAAAGACATTGCAAATATATCTCTAGATAAATCTTTATGATTGAAAAAGAAAATTATAGTTAATCTAATGTCAAAAAAAAAAAAAAAGAGACTGGAAACGCACTGCATTTTGTTTACAAAACTAAGAGAAAATAATGCAAAGATTAAGGAAAGCAATTCATTTAAATACAATATCATACAGCGGTCAAATAAAGAATAATTGTTATAAAACCACTGCATGTAAGGACAAAGAATTATAAGTGTTCTGCACCTGATGCAGATTATGAAACAGAAACAGCAATTTGGAAATCACTAGCAGAAACACAAAAGGACCTGCCCTACTAATTCTAGGTAACAAAGCACTTTATTTAGTAGAGTATTGACTCATCAGTGAAACAAAACAGAAAGAACAAGCAAAACCCAAACAACCCAATGGTTAAGACAATCCATTCCCAGGAATTTACTGAGTTCGCTTAACTTTAAGAGGAATAATAAGGATGACTAGAATCAATTACTCAATTACTCATACTCTGTGAAGTTGCATGAAAGTTTTGTGTGTAATACCTAGAGATAATCACTTGGTCAAGCTTCAAGATGCTGAAGCTAATTCTGGGTATGCTGTCTGAAGGAAAAGAGACACACATTAAGAGATACGACCTTTACACGAACATGTATTGATCAAATTACTTACTCCAGACCCACTTCCTCCAGACTCAATCCATAGCATAAACCACCACTTAGTGATTACAGTCAGGAGGTGGACTGAATGTAAGCTGAAGCCACAAACAGTGATAGTACAGGACTATACTATAGGGCCCCCCAGCATAAGAAGAACCCTACTTGAGTGGGTTCAGAGAAGGGACACAAAGATTATCAGGGGGCTGGAGCACCTCCTGTACAAGGACAGGCTGAGAGAGTTGATTTTTTTAGCCTGAAGAAGAGAAGGCTCCAGAGAGACCTTATAGCAGCCTTCCAGCACTTCAAGGGGGCTACAGGAGAGATGGGGAGGCACTCTCTATCAAGGAGTGTAGTGATAGGGTGAGGGGTAATGATTTTCAGCTGAAAGAGGGTAGATTTCGGTTAGATATGAGGAAGAAATTTTTCACTGTGCGGGTGGTGAGGCATTGGAACAGGTTTCCCAGGGAAGTTGTGGATGCCCCATCCCTGGAGGTGTTCAAGGCCAGGCTGGATGAGGCTTTGAGCAACCTGGGCTAGTGGGAGGTGTCCCCACACATGGCAGGGGGGTGGGAACTCCATCGTCTTCCAACCTAAACCACTCTATGATTCTGTGATCAAAGAAGTGTCATTTCACAAACACCGGCAGTCACATCCTTCCAGGATGTCAACATCTGCCTTGACAGACTCCCACCAGCAGAGAGAGAGGAAGATGTAACTAGTGGAAGGACTGGAGTAATACCTTTTTTAAAGAATATGACAATAAAATATATACATATATACATCTCTATTGTGTCACCTTTCAGGGTGGATACAATGTGAGATCTCAGAAAGCTTCAAGTGCTTATACTGTTTTGTTTTTTTTCCTCCTGATGTTTATGTTTCTTATTTTTGTGCAGAGAACATAAAACAAACAAAGCCAATGTCCTTCCCCTCTAAAACACAAATTGGAGAATTAGTCAATGCAGTTAGCAATATTCTGATTGCCTCCAGCACACAGCAGTATTAAAATTAGATCAGCCTTATAATGTGCTGTCACATTTGGGTTGATTCAAACATAATCATTAGAATAATACTTAGTAACTACACTGTGTTCCCTTCCAATCAAATATGTATATTTCTACATGTTTTTGATATTTTTTTAGAAAAATATTAAAAGATTTTTTTTTTTTGTCTTCAAAGTTTGTAAAGTATTTTAACTGCATGTTTTTCTGTAATGGGTGACTGGAAATGGTTGTGATATGCACAGAGCTGCAAGATCATATTAGCTTACAAACAGTATTTACTGAGCAGGGCATGCATGAGGGAAGCAAAACACAATTAGAGAATGCAGTTTGAGCATAAGCTGCTCTCTGCTCTGCTGGATGAGATGCTGCGTCAGACTCATCCTTAATGTAATACCCTAATGATTTCATTCACAGTGAAGTTACCCAAGAGATTATCTGACTTGTGAAACACAAGCATGCTCAGAAGCAGTAGTTTGCAGATGAGCACTAAGAAAAGACAAGAAGCATTCCAGCATAAGTCAAGCAACGTTATCTAAACATGTTCTTAAAATTTAATTTCAGGTTTGTGAATACAAAGCCTTTGGCCACAGATGGTAACTTTGATAAAACCTACTGTTCTCCAGAAATGTTGATGAGGACAGGGCAGTGGGAAGCAGCCTGTATCAGAAGGGCAAAACTCTTTTCTGCACTAGTGACAGAAAATTGGTTCCAGCTGAGATCTCTGCCTCTGAAGAGTGACACTGACACTTAAGAAAGCCTAGGTGAGCTGCCAGGACTATATTCCTCTTTCCAGTACTTAATTGTGAGGGTACTCATACCAGTATGCCCTTCCCCACTCCGTTCCAATTTTGTAAATTCTCAGCGCGTCTGACTCTTCAACAGGTACTCTAGTTGCTAAACTCTACCAGACTCAACTCAGAGGGGGTCGAAACCTTCAGTTTAGTTGCAATGAGAGAAATCTGCCCCTGCTGGACTCTAAGCTGCAAATTTTCATATTTGCTATTTGAGTTGAAGAAGATTATGGGAGTCACGTATTCATGTATGGCCAAAAGAAAATAGAAATATATATAGCATCAAAGCTATCTCAGATGTTGTCCAAGGGGGCAGTAAAAACATGAGCATATATGAAAACTACCAATGGGCTTACTTACTGAATTTGTAGCAAATTCAGTATTGTGCATTTGTTCTGAGCACTGGATTAAAGTGAATATAACAGTCAGTAGCTGGGAAAAGTAAGGGGAGGAAATTGAAATTACAACACAAAACCAAAAAATGAGATATTAACCCAAATTAAATAAGCTCATTCAAGGCATAAAGTAACTGGGTAATTCAAAACGTACTCAGTCAAGTAACCAAGTTTTCTGAGACAAAGATTTGTGGAAGGGTGCTTTAAAGATGAATTTGAATTTACAGCTGAGTTTACAATCAAATTTGAATGCATATGGACAAGAAATAGTGAGTAAATCTGGTCAGGAAGTGTTGATATATCCTTTTTTTGATCAGTCATAACAAGGCAACAGTGTTAAATACTTGGGATTTTTCACCTTTACCTTAACATTTCTGAAACATCCATTAAGTTGTCAAGGTGTTTCATAGCTTGCAATGAAGCTTCTGAGAGATGAACTGCAGGCATTAAGTGCTATTTTGCTATCACAGAGTGAGACCAGAGAGGCTGGAAGAGATGATTTGCACCTTTGTTTTAGTCAAAATTGTGACAAGGATAGTTGTTCATTATTGGTAGTATTTGAATACTAAAAATCTGCTAAAACCTTCACAGGGGAAAGAAAAAAAGAAAAAAACCCTTGAGTCAAGAACCAAATGTATTGATATATTGAATTCTAAGCGACCACTACTTCTGTGACCACTACATTAAAGTTTCCTTTTCCTCCATGCAAATTCTTAATCTCTGAAGAAGCTTCTCCCTGTGGATGGTCCAGGCATGAAAATAAAACAAAATGAACACCCCCAAAAAACAACAACCGTCCCCAAGCCTCACCCTCAAAATGCACAGTTTTTAAATGTAAACATGGGTATCTAGATATTTAATATGAATGTATATATTTAATGTGATTATATAAGGTAAAAACATTCAAAACACATCTAGTACTGGCACAGAAATAAGAGTACCAAATAGGGGCATTTTTTGCATAGCAACTTAAATGCTGATGCCATTCATTGCTTGTTAAAGTAGACATAAAGGAACAGAGATTTCAGGTAGACTTCTCAAAAGCCTAATTGTATTTTATCGCTATGCCTACAGCACCATTACTACTAAAAGCTTTAATTAAACTACAGATTCTATAACATGTGCAACTCATTTTTCAGTTCAGGAATATAAACCACTGGATATTTCTCAACTGGTAAAGATGTAATTGTACATATTTTATCAAAATTAAAACTTGCAATATAGTAACTCCCTAATGTTAATGGTTAAAAATACAATGTAAAATTCCAGTGACGTTGCTAGATTAGTGACTAATTAAAAACAATAATACAGCTGCAAAACAGATATCTATCTTCATACACACTGAATAGCCAAGTGTTTTACTTACCAAAACTCAAAAAACAAGATATCTATCTTCATACACACTGAATAGCAAAGTGTTTTACTTACCAAAACTCAAAAAATGGTTTAAACAAAGCAGAGATTATGCTTTTTTAAAAAATTATTGCTCAAATTTAAAATGTGTCTTTAAAATCCAAATATAAAGGCAGTAATGAGAGACAGAACATCATTTAATAAACAACATTTGTACTTCCTTGCAACAGAATTTCAATTCTATTGATACCAGATGAAACATTAAGAAAATTTCTGAAAATAGAGTAGAAAAGCCAAAATTAAAGAACTCCAACTGCAGACACTGTCTGGGAATGTTCAGCCACAGAATAAATGCTGTTATAAATAGCTGAATGCACACCAAGCAGAAAAAAAATATTTGTGAAAATAGTATACAGACTAGCCCAGCAGGGAATTATGTTCACAAATTTCAAATACATTAAACCCAAAATGGGTATTATGAAAAGTTCTTGAAAGGCTTCTAAATTGAACAGTCCCCCTCTGCTTCTATTTAGCTTTAAAATTCATTCTATTTATCCATATCAGTAGCAGCCAGAGAGGTAAAAATACAGAGAACTAAATGCAGCTCAAAGCAACAGTGTGTATTCAGGACTTTCTATAAAATATGCCATCACTAAGAATCATTTTCATGAGGGAAGATGATATCTTGTGAACTTGCCGCACACAAGACACACACACAGAGGATTTTTTTCTTGTAGTTTTATAAATGGGATACTAAAATACTGTTGTAATTTACATTACAAATCTTCCATCCTTAAATGCAAGCCTGTTTAGATCTTATGAGAGACAAATATGCATTTAACTTAGGTTTAAGGTTCCTGATTCTTGCAGAATAGTGTCTCTTGAGATACTTTGAATACGTTTTTATTAATAATTTTTTTTTAAAGGAACCTTTCGGTTTTAAAAGAACATTGGTTAGAGTTATTCATATTTGCTAACACATATATCATTCCCTAAAATTTAATTATGCATCTATAATCTGTTTTGCTAAATTCTGAAAAATGTACATACTTTTAAAATCCCTTTTTAGAATTTTGTAGTCCCCCCCTCACCTTAAGAATAAAAGTTACTGTTAATTTTCACAGTTTTGCTTGACTTTTGTTGTGATGTCCCCATGTATGGAAAAAAAGCCCAAGTGGCTAAAATATTGCACGAGAAAATTACGTGATCAACACAATAATGGAAATGACTGAAGTGAAAAGCTAATGACAGGATAGGATGGTCACTGCACTGAATGGCATGGTGGGGTGGGCGGTTTGCACCATTGTTCCTACTAGATATTTGGAAACTGAGTAAGAAGAACCTCATATGCATCTGATTTGCTGCAGGCAACCTTCAAGAGGTTTCCTTTCATGGACTTCCCCTCCCTTTACCAGCTACCAGTGCAAAAAGGGATGTTAAGTCCCATGCTATTTTTCACAAACTTTCAGTTTTTACTTGCAATAATGGTTTGTTGATTTACTGTACTATTCAGCTCTTGAAGTTACACATTTCTTGGCAACAGTAGCAGTAGTGAATACAAAGTCTGTTGTGATACGCAGTGTATGAGCACAGAAGATAGTTCCTATCCAGAAAGCTTATCACCGAGCTACAAACCAAAAGGGAACAAACACACAGGGACATTTAGGCAAAGGACATTATAAAAAAGCGGAGATTTTTAAATGTTTTCTGCTTTTTACTAACACATCTTTCATTTATTTTCTTCTAAAAGCTCAGCCTTCCATTTGTTCTCTCTCCAGTATTTTGAGTTTTCTTGTGTTTCTCTGATCATATGTACCACTCTCCAGGAAGGGAATATTAGAAGTTCATTCAGCTATCCTGATCAATTTGTATGAACTCTATGCAATGTGTTCCATATGTTTTCCATTTCATGCCTACTATAAGAGCAATTAAATGAATAGAATTGAAAAACAACCAAGAAGAAAAAAATCTACTAACTTTACTTGTATGTGTGGGAAAAAACATATACATAGTGAAAGCCAAACAGTGTTAAGTCCAGGCTGCTAAATAGAGTACATCGAGCCAGTTAAATCCAAATAAGTGTGTATATAGAAGAAAGTGTCTATCTATCTGCCTTGTTATTGATGTAGTTGCAACATACTGCCAGCAATTTTAAAATTGGTTCTTTTCCAAACTACCTACTTGTCCTGGTTTCAGCTGGGACAGAGTTAACTTTCTTCATAGTAGCTAGTAAGAGGCTGTGTTTTGGATTTGTGCTAAGGAGAAGGCTGAGATACTGGTTATGCTGCCAGGACAGTCAAGGAGTTTTTAGTTTCTCTGTTTTGCCAGTGTGTGAAGGTGCAGAAGAAGCTAGGAGGCAGCACAGCCCCAATTACTGGCTTAGGATTCAACCTTAGGTTTAGGATTGAGACTCAGATTGGCCAGTGGTGTGTTCCATATCATGCATGTCATGTCCGGTATATAGATGAGAGGCTATCCAGAAGTACCTCTCTCTCAGGGTTATCTCCCTCTAACTCTGGGCCATGTCCCTCTTGCTCTCTTGGAGGCTCAGGCTTTTATTTTTTTTCCAGGATGGTGGTTTCAGGGATCTCCCTGCTCCAAGATAGTTAGCCAGGAATGAGCTGATCCTTGGTCTTTGGGTGGTGAGCAGTTGCATTGTGTATCACTCATTTGTACACTTGTATATATTACTATTATCATTATTATTTTCAATTTTCTTGTAGTTTAGTTATTAAATTGCTCTTATCTCAACCCATAAGTCTCTTTTCCCTTTACCCCTTTACTTCTCTCTCCCACCTCCGGGAGGAGGAAGGCTGAGCGAGTGGCTGAGTGGTTTTTGGCCACCAGCCAGGTCAAGCTATGGCACTACTAATTTGTCAAGAAAATACATCCTTCATCCTTATATTCCATGCAAATTTATGGCCTATATTCAGTGGATATGTGGAGTAGTTGTGTGTAATACTGCAGTTACTGTGTGGTTGCTGTGATTATAATTCCCCAGATGCAATTCTTCATTTCCTGTCTAAGGCATTTGTTGCACTACAAAACCCACCAGACCCGTCAAACAATACTGTATTATTTGGTGGCTCAGAACTTCTTGATAGACTTGCAATGTTCTTCAGTTTCAGAGACAGCATAACTCAGATACATAGGATATTTCCAATTATTATTACCAAACCAAGGAAAATCCTAAGGATATTAGCAAGTGGTTTGCTATTGGGAACAGACTATGTGATTTCTTTCTAGGAACTGTGGCTTGCATAGCGTGAGGTCTGTGTTTCTAAGAGTCCCACAGCACTGCTGACATGTGCATGACTGGAATATATTGTGAGTATATGTGGCTATGAATACCTAATGAATATTTCTATCTTCAAGTTACACGTATTTACTTAGTTATCTCTCTAAACAATTATTGTTGTTCATGTGTTTTTCATATGTCTTACTTTTTCTTGTTAAGGATAAGTCAAACCAAACAAAAAACCCACCAAAACTTAACAGTGAAGCTAGACACCAAAATAATCACTTCTTAAAAAACCCAGACAAGTTTGAATATATAATTTTCTCTGGTAAGAATAAAAACAGAAGAACAAGGACTCTTCTGATGGGCTGTTTCAGTGTTAGCTTTTGCACAGACCCGGATAGTTATTTATTACTGATGAATCAGTTTATAAGCCTGTTGCTATTCCCCTCATGTAGTTTATCCCTCATAGATTTGTACTCTGCATGGGCAGAAACATAGTTATCAAGAATACGTAGGTGATAATGTTGCACCATTATTAAGAGTTTGGAGATGCCCAGTCCTAGGCTGTAAAGACAGCAGAACTTACAGAAACACAGTAGAGACCCCATCTGACATGCTTTCTACGCTGTACTCTTTGTAAGAATTCAGTTTCCCAATTTTTCCTCCAACAGCACGGCTTCCAATAAATTGTACTTTTCCCACGCACACAGGCAGAACACAGATGGAATCATTGTGTCTTGGCTTGTACTTTGAGTACAAAGTATTTTTTATGATTCATCTTAAACTCTTTGCAATATACAGAAAGTGGGATCTTTTAACCAACAGAAATATAGCTAGGAAAAAAATCACAGTTTTAGCAAAGCAGAATTTCTATTACAGACAATTATGCAGTATAAGGTACAGGTCGAGCAGGACAGTATAAACTTAAAAAAAAAAAATCCCTATGGTTAGTGACTTCTTTCTATCACTCTTCTATTGCAATTAGTATAGATTCGAAGTATATTCTACCTCCTTAGTGGGGAAAACAAGCCTAGAATTTCAATACTAACTATTTTACTTGCAGTAAACAAATTAAAACTAGTATTTTCCTGCATGCTACTAAATGCGATACATGACCTACTTGCACGTTAGAAGTGGAATAAAGTGTTCATCCAACAAATGTTAGAATTAAAAAGAAAAAAAGAAAACAACTATATGTGTGGACTGATAATTTCATTATTTTCAGATATGATCCTGAAATTACAGAATGAGGTAAAGTACATGAATGAAAATGAATCTTTTCAGTACTGTGTTATAACCTAAATGCTTGAACAATGTTAAGTAGTAACACATGTGAGATTTCATATAGTCTAACAACCATCAGAGCTTCCAGAACCTTATTAGCTAGGTGTTCAAAAGTTCATACATCAGAGTAACTTTAAGATGCAGTTGAGTGAATTTTTACCATATCCACTCTGTACTTATAAAGCTTCTAGCATGTTTGTGGCATAAATGTACAACTTCTTACATAGTAGCAAAATAACATCTTGACAGTAGAAACTAAAAATTAGCCTCAGTAATACTGCAAGTTCTTTCTGGCCACCATAGAAGTGTTAAATTACATAAACTACAGCTGGAGAAAAGTGTGTAAGTGTTTCTTTTCTACAAGTGTAAAAGCATATTCTCTGAAAGTCATTCAAATTGATGCAATTTGTGAAAGAATATTACATTTGTTACTTCTGGGAAGAAAGTGAACAAGTCAAAATAAAGAAGTTAGGGTTTTGGGGGTTTTATTTGTGTGTTTGGTTTTTTGCATTTTGTTTAATTTCTTTTTCTTCAAAATATGCCTTTTGAAGGATTTCCTAAATTTAAATATCATTACAATGCTTCAAAAAATATGAACATGGCAAACATTTCATATTGCATGTCATGAGTCATATTTTTATTGAGTGGATTAACCTCATCTAAATTTAGATATATAAAGTACAGATGTTTGTATGAGGTAGTTTCCCTAGGTTCCTGTATCTAAATCACTTTTGGAGTATAGTTATATTAGCTTGTCTTGATGTTCTCCTTTAGGATCACACAATCTGTGAACTAGGCTTCTTTAACTCATAAAAGTAGTTTTGCATGACCAGGTCCAGACCTGTACCTCTACAAGGTAAACATCCATTTAACCAGAGAAAAAAACACCACAATTTAATAATTCTCTCCCAAATTTGAAATTCAGTGGGAAATTCAAACGGTTCTGGTTTTCAAAACAACTAGAATCAGTCTTGTCCCCTCTGCCTCACCATATAGGTAGATACTGTTTCACATGTAGATATTGTTTCTGCTATCAAACAAGAGACAGTTGAAAAACAGAGGGACAGGATGATATCCTTTCTTTGGTGATGAAAGTGGTAAAGTTCAGCTCAAATAGAATCAGAATTTCAAGCTTCAAGTGTATCTTTTGCTGCATTTTAAAGGTGAAACTTCAATTCTGCACTGAGAACTGCTTAAGCAAAACCAGATGTATTCAGAGTTTTATCAATTTAATGGACTTCCACAGACCAAAAAGAGGTCTTTCAACCAGCTTATCCAGAACAAGGATTAAAGAACTTAACTTTTATCAGTATCTCTCCTTTGGCACAGACAGCTTTTATAAAGCTGAGAAAGAAAAGGAGAGTATTTTCTCACTTTTGTTGACAGAGTCATCTTCTTTCCCCCTGTGGTAGGGTCTCACTGTTGACCAAAGCTGATTCCAGATCACTTGGGACCTGGAGGACAGTTCACCCTCCCTTGCTTCAGCTCTGGGGACTGTAACAGTGTAAATGAGATCAGGTCACTTATCCAACTGAAATACAACACACACAGACATGTAAAATATGTATATTTGTACATATATATATATAAAGTTTTCCATAGGCTCAACTTGTTGTGTCATCCAATTAATGGAGTGTAACAGGAGAAAACAGCCAGGCTGGGACAAATTGATCTCCTGTTTCTACCACAATGAGATCTAACCCAAAGCTAAACTTCAAACCTGAGTGCAAGGAACTTTGCAACACATAGAATAAATAGTAAACATCCCACTTCTAGTATTGCGCTACCTTTCTTACACCCTTGGAAAAGTGTTTCCATCACCAACCATAAAGTACTACTACTTTAAAGCAAAAAGAAGTGCATAAGCAAAGAAAAGAAGAAATCAAAACTCAGGAGGCAATTTAAACATATTTGATTTCATACTATTTTTCCTACCTCTTTAAAGTCTTTCCTATAATGTTCCCTGTGGAGATACATGAAACTAAAACTAAAGTTAAAAGTACAACAACTAACAAATATTTTCAGCTTGATACTCAATTCTTGTTATAATCTTAGATACAGTTTTCCTTTTATCCCAGCAAGAAATAGCCTGTGTCACCAAAAATTGATTTTTGTAATCAGAAATATTTTAATATCAAGCAAAAATGTTTCCTTTACTACTTTTAAATTAGTACCCTGGGAAGCTGAACAACTTCTATTTTTACCTCATGCTTGACACATTGTTACAATGAGTTAGTTACAAACTAACACATAGTCATATACGCATGATAATATCAGAGACATTTCAGGATTCAGTCACTCCCTAGCAGATTAGAACTTGCTACTTTGAGGTTATTGCATGACATCACAGGAAGAAATTGCATCATATTAGGACTTAGAATGCTAACAGGCCCATTGCAAGCCCTTACGAGATTTCAAAACCTGACATCGATGGATGGTGCATTCGAAACCAAACGAGTGATAAGAAAAAAAAACAAAACCACAAAATAAACCCACAAACAAATAAGCAGAAAAGATTTTAACTGTGTGTTGATCAGGTATGCAACAAAACCAGGTAATATATTCCAGGAGTGTGTGTGCATTTCTCATATACGTGTATGTATTCAGACAAACAAATAAGCAGAAAAGATTTTAACTTCATATACGTGTATGTATTCAATTAGCCAAATAGAAAGTAAGTCAATACAAAATTTCTCAAATCAAGATCAAGAAGTTGTTTTGACAATCAATGGGGATAGCACAGAGGACACAGGTACCAAAAAAAAAAGTAAACTTATTTTTACTTATGTCCGAAGTGACAAAGTAATGAGGAAAATAATACAGAGAAAATAAAGCAAGATAAGGTAAACCAGCAAGACAACAAGCAAATTACTATAGCAAGCACAAAATAAGGTAATGCACAGAGAGTTAGCGACAGTGATTAAGAAAGATACATCACCAATTGCCCTATATTACTATCATCCAGATCCGCAGACTCTGGGGAGCCCATTTACAGCGAAGGATTTGGAGAACTCATCCCGGCAATTGGGAAATCTCTTTACAGTGCATCCACTGTATAGAGGAGGCTTCCAAATTTCCCTGCAAACGGTCCCCACTTTTATACAGTTAAATAAACAACTTTCTATCTTAAGCTGCGAAAAACTTCTGGTGTAGTTTTTTTTCTTCCTTGTTAACCTTTTCCAGCACTTGGCCAGAACCCGAGAAAAAGTTAAGAAGAAGTAAAGGTGTCTGGTTGTCTTTGACTATGCGTCTCTAAACAAAGCCCGTCACCGCCCTGCTACATTCTGTCACATAGAGGTCAGTTTGAAAGTTTGAGATACGTTTATCTCTCTTTGGCAAGTGGGGCTACTGTTACACAACTATTATCTTACAGCAAGCGTTACAGCAACTCTCTACAGGCGTTACAACAAAAGCTTTTATAAATTGACATATATTCGTAAGGTAATACATTGCATATGTTATCGATATTATACATATCAGATATATTGTTAGGTTGTGGGGTTCACCTAGAGGTCAACTTTGGTTCAGGGCCTCACTGCTCAGGCCCTAGTATTTCAGAAGTCTGGTTTTGGCAGATATTTGTTAATGAATTTGAAGTTCAGGGACTTTTTTCAGAAAAGTTTTATGGGATAAGGTGGTGTCCTGACCTATTTCCCATTGTGTTCAGTGAGAGTTTAAGTGGCAGTCAGCTGTTAAAGACTTGAGAGTGGTGGTGTCTTTCCATAGGAAGTGCAGAAAACAGAACACTCTGAATACTACCAATGCCTTCACTAGATCCACTTTTTTTTTCTGGTGTTTACCCTTGCTACCATTACCCAAATGCCAGAGAAAGGGGAGATTCTGTTGTTGAGAAAGGTAGATCCAACTACATACACCCCTTTGCATATTTGTAACAAAAAATGTCTCATAATTTTATCTAGTATGCTGTTGCACATTTACATTTTATTGAAACTTCATTTTTTAACTGTTAAACACTTTTTTATAATTACAAAGTTGGATAACTCTAAGAAACTGTGGTATAGCCACAGAAATTCTAAAGGCTGTCTCTGCTCTGATGGTTTTCAAAGCCTTAAAAGCAAAATACAAATTAAATGTGACATCTGGTAGAGTTATTAAATCTAGCAGCAGCTGAGGAAACATAAAAGGACTCTTCTTTTAAATAGAAAACCAGCTGACATTTTACAAATACTTATTCACTATTTCAGCTACTAATATACATTAGAGAAGACTACAATAATCAGAAAGAATTTGAATGATCTACAAAACAAAAGTATCTACTAAATTACAAAGACAGCAGATGTTTCAGCATTTATTTCTCTTTAAACCCTCTGCTTTCATACATTTCCAGGTCAAACAGTCATCTTTTCTCCTATTAATTTTCAGCTGCATATTCCACTCCATAGCACATGTGACATTTTGTTATTTTATCTTGAAATAATGTCTCAGCCATATCAGAGAGATGAGATATAATTGCTGACCCATTATAACATAGTTTTTGCTTGATTTTTTTTTCTATTTTCTACAAGTAGTTCCTTGAACTTCAGGTGTCTGATTTGCATTATCACAGGGGTCCTTATTGTTAAATCATTGTTATTTTTACTGCATGCATATCTTTAACCAGGCATGACTACTTGGTGTGTAATAAAGCCTTTTCACAACCAGTATACAGCACACATCATTTCACAACTAGCATATGGTAAGTACAGTCTGGCTTCAGGCACAGTCAAAACAGGAAGATAACAATTGACAAACCTAGCCGTCTACACAAGGAACTATCTCAGTTTTTAATTGATGCTCTTTGGCTTCAGATGAGAAACTCTGACCCTCAGAGCATAACTTTCCACTCAGAATTTTTTTTCCTACTGTCTTGAATTTGCTTGCAGTTATATTATTTCTCAGTTATATTGTGCTTACCTTTCCTTACAAAGTTGTTTTTTATTTTACTTGCCCAACACTTATTTAAGGGTTTGGAGAGACAGGAAAAATATATTAATATTATACTATGTAAAATCCAAAACAAAACCAAAGCACAAATAATGCTTTTTATTTTCCAAATAAAATTGTCATTGCCTTGAGAAGAATGAGATCTTTCTCACCATGGCCTGAGAACTCATTCTCTAACAATTTTGTTAACAACTAAAGATGAACTGGGTCTTTTTGATACACATCATTTGAGATACAGCACCAAAAGAACCAGTCTATCCCCAAACACAAAGCTAACAGATATAGAAACATGTGACTTAAGATGGTTGGTGGTAGTTTGGGGATCGGCTTACATTTGTTCTCTAGTCTGGAAAATAATAAAGAAAAAAAAGTACATGGTGGGGTTTTTTTTGTTCTTAATAAAAATGGAGGTGAGAGGGTGGCTTTAACAGCTGCTAGAACTCAGACCATTTCAGACAAAAAAAAGCCTATGGAAAAAAAAAATATTGAGATAAACCTATCTAGAAAGCCCAAAGCATCAGACTCCACTAAACTATGCCAATTTCTCATCACTGGAAAGATTACATTTCTATTCACTGACAAGTATTCAGATTAATTCACATGATAGTAACTTCCTTGTTTAGAAGTCCAAGTCCTACATTCTAGCTGTAAGATCTAATTTTCCTAAAGGACATGTGTGAAAGAAAAATATTCTTGAGTCCTGGGAGTACTGAATAGCTCAAACTGTTAGATGAACATTTTCTTCTATGAAAAAGCTGGTTTGGCAACCACTCCCTCACATTTCTTGCCTTGAGCCTATCACTTCTCAGCTGTGCCAATGCAACTATTTAGGTGGCTTCACTTTAAACTGAATCATCGAAATACTGAGTCATTCACATCACATTAGAGTCAGGACTAAAATTTTAAATCATCTCTCTGCTGTCTCAGATGCAACTTTGAATAACAGTTATGTGAAACGTGGTACAACCAACTCCCTGCTGATCAATTAAATGAACAATAATGTGATAAAAACAGTTTGCAGTTTTGCCAAGATTTAGGGGATGAAAGTAAACCTTACAGTTCTCACAGACTGCAGGCCCAGACTAAATAGATTCATTTGTGGAGCAGAGTTTAGGTGAGACTTGGATACTTAATTCCAAAATACAGTTATTCTGATGCTTCAGACACTCAGAAACTTGCTAACACTGACATTTTTAATCATTAAAGTTCCCTGTGTGCCTACATTCTTCTGTCATAAATTTCTCTACGCCTGCTTATATTGTAAGCATCTTAAGTAAATTAAATAGCAAGAGTAGTGCTTTTGTTTGCCATGTATGTCAAAGGAATAACTAACTCTAGTATAGGAGAAGTTGCATGTCCAAGAAAATCTAAACAATTTAGTTAAGCACGTCATTTTTTGTATCAGCTCAGATGATGGTAGAAAATCCTTCAAGGCTTTTGCAGAAAGCTTTAAGATACTTAACATAATTATCCAATCAAATTTAAAATTTTCAGCATGCATGGGTATCTATTGATGCACTCCTAATATATCCCAACTTTGCACCTCTAGTATTTTGCATATTTTATTAAAAATTGTACAATGACTATATAAAGACCGTGCGTGATATCTAAAGGATTACGCTAACCCCTGGGTTTAGGGTTTGTGATGGGATTGGATTTATATTTTTGAATGTGAGGAGACAATAAAACAGTGTTTTCCAAAGTATTTAAGTTAGTTTTTAAGAATAGTCACAGAGTTCCCAAAAAAAAGTTATTTTTCATTCAAATTATTCAGTCTTCAGAAAGGTCTCTGAAGCCTTTTGTACCATCAGTGTGTTTGTGATGGGTATTTGTATAGCAAGTAATGGTAATAGTAGCAATGGATTGCTGGTTTTATGAAAACTGAAAATAATTCTGGCCAGATAACTAAGCAAATCTAAGCAAAATGACTTTGGGGACTATCCATTCAGATCAAAGTGATTTATAGCAGAAATTGGCCAATGTAGCAAAGAACTTTTGCACATCAGAGTCACAAGTTACAACAGTACTCTACAAATTTGGAACTAAACCAACATTTGAATATGAAAAATTATTAGGAAGAAGTATAACCTTTTCCTAGGCTACATAACTAAATATTGAAATTGTTCTTATGAAAAATAGAAGAAAAATAAACCAAACCAAAACACTTGTCGTATGCCTGTATTAAATGTTGGAGAGATGTGGCTCCTCTACTAAAGAAAAACTCTACACAGATTGATGCATCAAATAGTTTTCACCTGAAAATTGTTGAGCATTTATTTATTATCATTGTTTTTTCTTCTTTTCGTTGTAATGCACACTCCTCATATTCTAAGATGGTCTTGCACCCTAAACGGTGACAACACAAATAGCATGAAACAATTACTGCTGTTGTATTACATAAAATATGCAGTCTTACAGTGATCTTGTGTAACATTATGAATTTACTGAAAGAGTAGATTGGCATTACCATGGGTTAAAGAAGTACTTTCATGACTAGGGTACCTACTAATTAGCTGTAAATGTCTGTTTCTTTGAGCTTCTTCCTAACTTCAATGTTATACTAAGCTCAGTATATGGCTGTATAACAACAACATCATAACATGATTTTCTTTTCAGGGAGGAAAATCAAATAATACAATACTGAAATCTTAAGAATTAGACTATAATAAAAAATACTAATGAGAAGAGTGGTATGATGACGTACACAACCTTACATAGAGACATACAAGTGGAATGTAGACTTCATTTAATCTGTTGTCCTCTAGTTGCAAGGGCTCTCAAGTGCCCTGACCAGCTTTATTCACTTTCCTATGATCACCAAGCATACCTTCTGGAGAATGCTTTAGAAATTATGGATCAAGCTGCTTTCATCACACAGGCTCAAGCAAACTCCAAGTCTCTAGGAGGAATTCTCTTCCCTGGTCAAGAAGAAGGGCTGGGAAAGACACCAAAGTCATGGGAGGTGGGGGCAGCTGCAGTTAAAGTCTCCTTGCAGCCCATTCAGATGAAACCCAGGTGAAAGATCAGGAAGTCAGCAGAGCAAATAAGAAACAAGTTTTTTTGGCCTCGGCAACCAGCCAAACCCTGAAACAAACATCAGCCACCCATCTTGCTCACTGACCACTCAGTTCTTCTCCTTACAGACACCCAACTGGAGCGGAAGGGTTGGTGAATATCTTCATTCGCACGAGCCTCTAACTGTGTGGCTTAGGCACAATTTGAAGAGATGAGATATATGGTCTGTTCCTTAAAAGAGGAAAATTAGGGTCTCCCACTACCAGTCTAAGCAGTAAAAGTTGTTAAAAAACAGAGCAATCAAAACAACACCTATTCTTAAAAGCAACACATTAAAGTGAACACACTAATAAAGAAATGAGACCTGGTCAGAATTTTAGAGAAAGGGAACGTACTTACAGAAAAATTTAAGGCTGTCATTCCTATGTTTGACGGCTTTCAGACCATATCCTGAAAGATAAGAAGTTCACAACAAAAAGTGTTTTTCATACTGCAAATTTTGTTCATAAGGATACTGACAGCAGAAACAGCATAATAAAATCTTATCACATGGTTATATCAAGTCAAGAGCCAACAGGAAAAAACTCCTCATCCAGAAGCCATAGTTTCTTGCTAGACAAAAAAAAGGATGAAGAGAGATAATGTAAGCCACACAGCTTCAGCATATCAAATCGCTTCTCCCCTGCCTTCTAACAGAAAATTTATTCTGAAGAATTTGTTCTCAGAATTTATTCTCAGAGAAGAAAAAAAAAGCCACCTGTAAGCCCCATCAGGAATGATGAAATTAGGATCTGTTCTTTTCCATATTACTTTCTCCACTCTTTTCAGGGAGAAACAAGCTTAAAAGTTTACAGCACTATTATCATATGTTAAATCTTTGATCTCCTTCTGCAGAGTTAATTAGAGAAAAGTGGGATATGCATTGCCTTGTCAATTTGAGATTTAAAAGTTTTCTCATGTTTCAAGAGATGAAATCAACACCAGGTTTGGAAGGCTTTCATTAAAAGTGAGTGTCTCTTTTCTCTTCTTTCTCTATTAAAAGAATTGCAACATTGTAAATTCTCAAAGATTTTTCCGTATGCCTGGAGAATGCTTTTTGTGTATCATTGCAGCTTCCTGAGGAAATGCCTCAAATCTTCTACTGGTCAATATTAAAAAAAAAAAAAAATAAAAAAAATAGAAAGTGGACCACCTCTACAAGGATGAACTGAGACTTTATCCTTTCAGTGCTCTTATGTTTTTTCAGCCAGAGACCTCGTCCAGAAATTCTGTCAGAAAAGGGAAACGTCAAATCTGTCACTATTTCAGAACCTACTATTCAAAAATAGTGAGCATCTCATAATCTACAATTATGTCTTCTCCTGTCTTCATCTGAACCCTGTCAGGTAGCAGATGTGAGCGTGAACCTCCTCAGGAAGAAGAAAGATTTTAAAAGATTTTATTTCCTTCTTCAGAACTCCATTTTTTTTATCCCCATTGGGATAAATGGCTCTCCAGGAGATGAAAGCATTTTCTGAAATCCATGGAGCGTCTAAGCTTCAGAGAAGGATGAATCTTAGGACATAAACCTGCTCTCCACATTTTCTATTGAGCAGTTTTGCACAACTCTCAATACATGTACGGTGTACCATATGGCTCACCGTTCCGAGTCAACCAGACTACTTAAGGAACTGAGGAATACTGCGCAGAATTCTGTACGTGGCTTCAAAGGCAAAATACCCAAGTTATTTGCTGTACTACTTATCTCCTAGACATAAGAAACCTTTATTTGATCCAGGCTTAGGTTATTTTTTTCATTTGAGTATAAGTTTTTGCTAATAAAGTAGCACAGCTTGTCAGCTGAGTGTTAATGCAGAAATCAGTATTTTAATCTAGACTGAATGCCTTTTTAAAGACACAGGTCAAAATAGAAATTATGGACTGAAATGCTCTCACAGCTCTGTGGACAAGATCAAACAATGATAGCTGTCCTTTCTGTCCTTATTGCCTAAAAACCCAGTTGCAGCAAATGGTATTTTCCTCAAATATCCTTTTAGACGCAGACAAATTCTGTTTTCAAAAAACTGCATATCGAGGATCTGACTCAGTCCATCAAACACTCTGCTAAGATTCACCATTTATTTGACCACAAAAATATGAATCCATGTATTATTACACTAGTGGATTATTCCTCTTCATGCTGACTGCATACGCCTTGCTAGGTCCCAAAAGCAAAAAAAAAAAAAAAATTCTTGAGTAAACAAACCATCTTGCCATCTATCTCTGCTGCCCTTTAGGTACTTCACACAGTTAGAATAATTTATTTAAGATGGTCTATCAGAAAAAAAAAAATCCCTAGAATCAGCTTTGCGAAGAGACTGTTATGTTACCTAGATATTTGTCTTTAACAAAGCCCCATTCAGATTTTATACTCCCAGTTCTGATATGACATACATAAAATGATGACACAAAATAACATCTTCATTCAACGATCAGTCTGAGAATTTGTGCAACACAGAAGGCACCTACATAATTTCCATTAAGTATCTTTCATCACTGGTAAATATGAAAACGTTTAACATGGTATCACCCTGCAGCCCCTGCTGCCGGTCCCTGGACACCTGTAACCAATACACTTCCACACACAAAATATTAACAGCTGTACACGTGTGCAGTCTAAATCATAATTACAGGTGAGACAGTGTGGGGTTTGAATTCAATTTTTTTTAAGAAGGATAATCAGAAGAAATTAATTTAAAAATTTTATTAATTTTCTTTTTGTTAATGACAGACTGAAACCAAAGTCATGCTGTAAATGAGCATCGGTAGAAAGGTAATCTGAGCACCTCCTTTCATTCCAATAGCTTGTTTCTTTAGATGCATTTCTTCCTCTGTTTTATGATCATTTTACCACTGAGTCTTATTACGCATATGAAACCTCCTGACAGAGTAAACCCACCTGTCTTCATCTCTTCTGGAGAGTTTTCATTTTATAGTTCTTCACTTTAATAAAATATAATTACATACTGCATGGAGTGCTAGAAGTGGAGATTTAACTTGTTAGTGTACAGTTAAGAGGTAAAATATAAAGAGAGCAGCACCAGTCTATATTTGCACATTATCAGATGATCCATTATTCACTAGTGATTCCAATTTGGAAGCCTGAAGACCCCTCAAAAATATGCATGTGTTTCTTCCTTATATATTTCTTGACGTAACTTCTCAGGTTCTGTAAACTGATTCCAAAGGGACACTTACAGGGCTGACATTGATTGTTTTGGATTATCATAACTTGTGTAAATAAAGAGTGTCTACCCTCCCACTGCAGTATGCAATGGCTTCAAATACCATTACGAGCTCTTGATTACTTAGTGTTCATTCTGAGCAGTTGAAAGCTAATGATATTGCTTCCTACTTTGTTTTGGTTTGGCTTCCTATAAGCAAGGGGGGTGGGGGATAATTTAGTCAAATGGATTTTTAAATATATAATTTTTTACTAATTATGGAATGGTAGTCCCTTGATTGAAATATTCATTTTAAACTAGACAATCTCTCTCCTGCAATCCTACGTTGTTCCACAATCTCAGCTTGAAAGACTATTTTGGGAAAGAAAAACAGTATTATTACCTGGGAAATAAAATAGTATTACTGATGCAAAGCTACTAAGATTTTCCCCATAATTTTAAATAATAGTTGTAGAATATTAGGAAAATTATCTTTTGTCAAAGCTTCAGAGAATCAAAACCAAAGTATGTTAAAATTTTTTATTTGGAAGTTAAGATTGTTAAAACATGGCTAAACCAATAATACAGCTTTCATCACACAAACAGTATCTTACAGTTTCTCTTTTAGCTTATTTTACCTCTATGATGGAAGATATATGGGTAGCATCAGTTCTGCACATTACTTCTGTCAGTTGGCACTAGTGGTTTATTCCACGGCTCATGTACAATTTCTGATGAGGGTGTTAAGCCATGAAAAGAGCACCTTAAACTCCTTTGGTTACTTTAACAAAATTAGAAACAAGATTATTATTGAACCTACATTATTGGAAGAAAAAGAAGTTGCTGCTTTGCTGTTTGAAATTATTCAGTCAGTCAGTTTTGGGTCTGAAATCCATTCTGACTTCCCATTTCCTACCCAATGTATGAGGAATTTAAAAGCATACGGGAAGTGTATTAGTATATTGGAAAAGTACTTTACATGGGCTAAGAGCCTAGAAAACTACATCCTCTAGAGGTCAAGTCTTCCAATTTGTGATGAAAAATGCCCAGAAAGGGTTTAAAGCTTGAGACAGTTTAGTACTTTAAAATTATGAAAATTTTTCATAAGAACAGAATGACACTATAATTTTATGTTTTACTAATGTTGGAGAAGATATTAAAATACAAGTCTGTTAAGGAAATTAACTTATTCATTAGCTGAATAGATGGGTATGATTCTAGGACTGCAAAAATATTTACAATAGCTTTATCATTTCAGCTTAATTTAATATCCACAGCTGGGCCAAAAGAGACTAAACGTAAATGTAAAATTAGGGAAAGTTAATATCTAAATACAAAGTGCACTTGAAAGGAAGACCAGAATGACAATGCATGTCTTTGATACTTACCTTTTTAAGCATTAAAGGAAATTAATTAACTTTAATAAAATAAATACACGTTACACTCTAATGATAGCAAGACTGCAGGTGAATCTTTCTTACAACAACAAAAAAAAAATGGTCTGAAAAAACATTAACTAAGCCAGCCTTACAATAACATCTCTGACAAAATTAATGGCCATGTGGGCTATTTTTCCTCAATTATATAATGGACTTTAAGTATAAATACACAAAACCAACATTATTTTTAACATCATCCACCAGAAGAAATGGGAAGTGATTAAACTACTCAATGCTCACAGTTAATGCCCCTGGTCTACAGGCATCTTCAATTTCAGAGTAAGATGATGTATTTGAAAAAGTGTATTAACATGATTTAATGTCGGAAACATACTTAGATCTTCATGCAACCAATTTATACTTTATATGTCCTCTTTCTAGATGACGTAGGTCACCCAGAAATTTCTGTGCCAGAAAATATATATTATTTAAGAAGAAAAGAGTAAGGTTTTTAATACAAAGAATACATTGTCTGAATCAATCAACAAAGTCTGAATGATAAAACTATAGTATCTGTTCATGATCTCTCTCAATTGAGAGAAATAAACTGTTTTATTTGCATTTCTTTAGGATCATGTACTGACACGACTCATTTTTTTTAAAAAGGAATAGCTCTTCCAGAGAAATGTAATTGCCAAATTTAAAGAACATTTGGACAAGACGTAACCTTGAAACTGCAATCTGAGCCTGAATTTTAAAATAATGATTGCGTATAAAGTGGGCTGATTTATCTAACTCATTTATTCAAAGAAGAAACTATTTAATATTAATTGTCTAGAGTTCTTACTGTGAGAAAATTATTTTTCCTGATATTCTGATGAGGAGTGTAAATAATCATATGTATTTTTTGTGATAAACATATATAAAGGTCAGAATTCAAATTTTGGTCTTTTTACCAGAGCGAGAAACTGCACCATGCAGCCATGAATCCATCATCTCTCATCATCATTAGATTTCGAACTATAGTCAAAAGAGAGATAGGGTGGTTGCTGATGGTACAAATTAAAATTATTTCACAAATGATGGTCAGCACATGCAAACAGAAATAACACTATCACATTGGCAGACAACATCATGCTGATTGGCTAATTTCCAGGTTGTGTGAGAGAGTAGGACTGATGCACATTAACATGATCGCACAGTGTGACTAATAAGGGGTTTGTCTCACTGTGAATGATTAAGTAAACTTGCCCATAATTAGGTGAGATTACATTTTCTTTGACTCTTTCTCCTTTAAAAGCACTATTTATGATAAAATGTTCTAAACATTCTCACTTTTACTTTCAAATACTTGAATGCCAGCTAGTCAGGAGTTTTGATTACGGTGAATGACCTCTCTTTTCTTTCTGTTTTTTGTTTTGTTCTTAGTCTTCTTTTGCTTTTTCTATTTTCTTAAAGAGGAAAACCACTTATTGAGGCATGAAATAAACTTAGCAAAGAGAAAAAAATCTTGCTGTGTTTAAATAGCCTGACTGATGATATGAACAAGTTGGAATTGCACTGTTACTCTTTCTGAGTGATTCCATCAATAGGCACTTTCTAAAACAATTAAGAAAGGGGTCTTAAAATATTCAGTGCAGAATTACACACTTTAATATTATTGTTTTTCCCAACTTTTCCTTTACAATATTTGTTCACACTACAGTGCTGTCTAAAAGCTCATGCAAGTTTATAATCACATACTAGCCCTAGTACTAGCTAGAAGTGACTACAGGCAAATTCTGCTAGGTTATACACAAGGCCTGGTACGATTTATCTGAGGCCATATTCCAGCCAACAGTGGAATCTGCAACAGAAAGCTGGCACTCTCAAGCCCAAATCAAGTTTCTTATACAATGTGCTCTCCAACACCTCTTAAAAACAGGATTTGTTGCCTTTACACAACAGCAGCACCAGGGAGGAATTTTGTGCTCGTCTCAAGATAGGCTATCGCTAAATTGGAGAGAAAGAGACCAGTAGGCAAACAGGCCGAGAGGTGTGCAGGGAAAGCAAAATGATTGTTAAGAAGGACCCTGAACAAATTAACAAGAAGGGAAACTAAGATAACAATGATCTCATACCAATTATAGAGAGAAGTTCTACTTCTTTTTTAGTCTACACAACTCCTTCAGCTGTTGATGAAAACATCTGCATTTTTTTTTCTGGAAGTCTAGACTAAAGCAGTAATTCAGTAAAATGATTGCCCAAAGGCTATATCTGCAAGTAAAGATACAAGTATCGAGTAAAAAAAAAAAAAAAAAAAAAGGATTTATTTTTTTATTAATCTGTTTCAAACCCCAAATAAACACTTTCATAAACTAATCTGGACTTTCTTGTGCCAGTCCTAATCTGACAAGATGGTTTTAAAAATTGTGGAATATCATAATGAAGGGGAAAAAATGTCTTCAGAAAAGCTCTTGAGACTTCTGAGAGATAATTTTAGTCTTCCAAACTGATAAGAGTAAAGAGAAACGATGACAAAAAAGACATCTGAAATCAAGTCTTTGGGCACTGTAAAGAAGTGTGTATTCCACTGTAATATTGCCTTAACTTTTACATCTAAAATGTTCATGTTTAGTACATATTTTAAATATAAAACTGCACAGTAAAATTTATTAAACCTCTGTTGATTATCCAAAGAGAAGAGTTTGAATGTTAGTGCTACCAGTTTTTCCAGCATGGATACTCTATTTTAGGAAGCCATCATGCTGATTATCATAATCCCAGTATATTTTGGATTAAAATTTTTAGGTTTAGTTTCTTATCTGATAGATAATTTGAACCAAACTAGAATTATTTGTGAATAGTAGAAGCTGATTAAAAACTAAGTTTATCATACAAACCAGTTATAAGATCGTTTCAATATTATAATGATGCTGTATTTAGAAATTTATCTTTAGTATCACCGTATCAAAATCCTCAAGGAAGGCTGGCATGAAACTTTACTTGGAGTGAACAGAATTTCCAGCTAACATCTGCTAGTAATAGTTTATGCTCAGATCCCACCTATTACCTGAGAGCTGAAGTGAAAACCAAGTAAAACCTGAAAAAAATTACTGTCCTGTTTCTTAGATGAGAGATGCTGGAAATGTAAGCTAAAAATACTTCCATGCAACCAATTTGCAAGGCCAAAAACACATTTAACATCTTCATTGATAAGGCAAACCTTTCTTTACCTGATGAAAGAAAATAATAAAAGATGGGGGTTTAATTTCGTTAACAAACCATATTTTTTTCTTGATGAAAACAAGATTAAAAAGTTATATTCAATTTAGAAAATAATCAAGGGAAAGATAGATATATACATGTTTTGCAGTTGTGTTAGTAGTACCATACAATAATTCTGTACAATCTTACTGAAATCCTACTTCTGTATTGATATAAGAAACCTACTTTTTAATCTTTTTAATTCAATTTAGAATTTATGCAGTGCTACATCATGCATGACAAAATTATGGAATTGAAAATGTATACAGATTAGAGAAGTCAGTTCTGATCTTCAGCCCTGGCACTTTCACCACAGAGTATGAAAGACAAAAAAATTGCTCACACAATAAAAAGAGAAATCTACTGAATCAAAGCTTATGTTGAGAGCAGACACCTTTAAAAACATTCTGGTTTTTCCAACATTCCTCTCAATTTTAACCAAATGGACCCAATTCTGCCTTCATTTTATCTGTTTAAATAATCGTATTAAGGACACTGTAGTTGTTACCATTTTATAAACAGGATGGGCCTGTTAGCTTATCTTTTGAATATCATATTTTAGAAAATACAGCAATAGCTGTGGGAAACGAATGCCAAGGAACCATATGTACAAGAACTAATTATTCATCTAATGCAGCTAGTTGTACAGATTCTATATCGACAGGAAATTTATTTTCAAGCAGGGGTTGTGTTCGATTTTCATTTGTAGAGTTTTGTTCCAATGTAGTGAAACTTCATCAGTGTTCTAGTTTGGAATGCACTTTTGAATCATATTTTGCAATCATCTCTGACTTGCTATCCATTGATTTGTAGTCTGAACTGGGCTCCTTATGGATAAAATAAAACTGGAAAATGCACTGCAGGAGTCCAGTTGATGGAGTGTAAAGGTAAAAGGACATTTAGACTGGTTAGTCTAAAGTGAAAACCTGTGAAATGTGTTACAAATTCAAGGAACAGCACTTAGCTATTGTAAGAAGAGTAAAGAGAACCACAATGTCCAGTTAAAATTAGAACATTTTCCATGAAAATAATAACTTTTTGTGGAAGAACAGTAAATCAGACATTATTCAGTCTTTGTAAGGGAATAAGAATAAAGAGGGAAAAAGACCCTGACTTTCTGCCTTGAGGCTTTGTGCTTTTATCCAAAACAAGCAACAAGTGGGTTCTGATCACCTGTTCTGATGAATATTTAATTACTGATATGACGTAGAAACATTTCGGTTGTGGGACCGAAAGTTGTCTTTTTGCTCAATGATCATGAGACCCCATTAGAAAGGGCATATTAAAATCTCCTCTCAACTAAGTAGAAATGGAGTTCAGTTCTCCCACCAGTGTGCTTTTGTGCAGAGATCCAAAATTTAACCCTAGAGATTTTTTTTTCTGGATAAAATTGCTTGACAAATTCTACCCAGTTTTACAGACAGCATCTGGAATATCATAGTAATTTACTTATCCATCTTATGTGTATGTGTGGAGGGAGGGGAATGGAGCTTCATTTGGGTTACTGTTGGGTATCTCACAGTTCTGCCAGTCCACACAGTAGAAAGTTAGGCTGCTGCAACAGTTGATTAGAAATCAAATACTACTCTGATTATGTGTCTGCCTGAGCATTTTAGTTCAGATCAAGAGTGCACTCTCAATTTTGCCCACTCTGGCTCTGTGGTTCACATCAGAGAACAATCGTGAGGCATATAAACAGGTTTTACTTCAGAAGAAACTAAACTGGAAGATGCAGTACAAAAATTAACTTAGTGTGCTTCAGTCTCAGGTAAATCCAACAGATCAGACTAGATTAGACTAGATCAGACTAGATCTACGTTGAAGTAAAATTCCTGACAGGCAGTGTGGATTTTGGATCCTCGACACCAACTGCTTCACTCTATAGCTTTGGTGCTATTACTCCACAATAATTGTTAATAAGGATGCAGCTGTCAGGGGCAGGGGTGCAGAGGGCTGGAGTCCTCTCCCCAGTGGAGAACCAGCTGCACTGCTCCCCCCCTCCCCCCCCACGAAGGCATGCAGGGCTGCTGAGCCCCCAAAGGTCAACGCCCAAGGTGACCTGGATGCTGGGCTCCCCCCGGAAGGGCGGTCCGGGATTGGACCGGACCAGACTCGACCGAACTGTATAAAAGGTGAGCTCGAACTGTACTCCTCGTTGACCCATCACCACTCCATGCAAGGAGTTCCTGCCTGAAACTAAGATTTCTGCCTGAAGAGCAGACATGTGCTGGAACGAGGGATTGGTGATGTTCTTCATGTCTCTGTGTTTGTGTTTGTCTCTTTGTGTGTTTCTATCTCTGTCTTTCTCTCCCCCTTTCTTACTTTTCAACTCTTTCCTACTTTGTCTACTGTCTAATTTTTACCTCGATAATTTGAGCGTCATTTGGTGCTTGCTTAATGGATAAGTGATGTTTGGTGATAATTGATAAGTGTGATCTGGTGCTTGCCTGGGAAAAGTTGATTCGTGATGTTTTTGCAGTTGCTGAGGTAAATTAAACTGTGTTTCTATTGTTCGTCGAGTCATTGTCTGACTCCACCTAGCTGGTCCTCCTTTTCGGGGAATCACAAAAAACACCTCTCTGTAGTGGGGCAAGACAGCAGCCAGAGTCACAAATGTCACTTTCTTTCATATTAGAAGTAAGGTCTTATCTCTGCCATCTACTATCAGATTTACTTGAGGCTTTTAATTTCTAACTACCATTGAATTAAAAAAGTCAAGTTTACAGTTTACACTTAGTAACAAATAAAAATCTATGTACACCGACACCGCATACACACACAGTTTTGCTGTTGACATTGACCTTAAGTGATTACCAGCTTTTCCACAGCCAGGAAAATGTCAGTCTTTCAGTTATGTTTCCCTCTGCAAGCTTAATCAAGGCATTTTTCACTACTCACTTCTAGCTAAGCTTAAAAAAAAAAAAAAAAAAACCAAACCAAAAAAAAAAACCACAAAACCCAAAAAAAACAAAAAACAACAACAAAAGGTAATGCTTTCAGGAAGCTAAAGAATATAAAGATCATGATGAAGGGGTGTCTAAGTAAGGAAGTAGCAGAGCCATAAAAACTGGTGACACTACAAGTAGAACATTTCAGTTTATTTTTTGTAAATAAATGTGAAAAATAGCTCAAATTTCAGTTTGAAAGTCTTTCTTATTTAACATTTGCCAAAAGTAAGTTTTTCCCCTCAAGCTATTGTGCTTACAGGATGCTCTCTGGAATTGCTCAAGAACACTGTTTTTCCTGGGGCCTGGTTTGTTACAGTGATACAAATGCAAAGCCATTTCCATCCTGATTGACATTTAACACTGATAAAACCTACTTATTTTACACTCTAGGACAGCAATTTAATTTTATTTTATAATTGTGTTCTTAATGATGAATTGGACAATTACCTCCTGAACAATTTGTATCAATATAGTCCTGATTCACATTCTAGAAAAGCAAGGTCAAGCACTAACCCACAAACAAGGAAAAGAAACATCTGAGGATGAAAGTCCATTTGAAAGCACAAACCTTAGGCTAACATATTAGTTTCTCCTCAAAGGAAGTTTTATGGGTGTTAAAATTGCCATGTAGCAGTGTCTATTTGCTTGTAAATCCAAACCTCAGAGACAAGGTATCTTAAAGGAAAGGAATTTCTACTGTGGGGACAATAAGTAGACGTCAACCTATGCCTTTTTCTTCAAATGTATTTCTGAAAGAAGATAATAAATCCTTTGAAGTTTAGGCTGATTAGAAAACTTAAGCTTTCAAAGTTCAAAATCCTTATTTGCAAACCTCACTATTGCATAACCTTAAACACTTTGATCTTTTTTAGCTGCTTTACACTGGGACTTTGAGCTTTTAGTTCTTTTTATATAACTAAAATGTCGTATAAAAGTACGTAATGGAAACAGTTTTTCTAATTTCATACATGCAAAAGTATAAGAGAGATACATATTTCCACAATGCGACATTTTACCCATATTTTCAATGTGTGAGTTTTTGTGCTCTGGATTCCACCCTTTTTAAGAGTTCTTCACACTACCTAAGAAAATCACAATCAGGGCTGCTCTTTCAGACAAGTTGATGTCCTGGTCATTATGGTCATTATACGTCCCACAGCATATTTTCAGCTGGATGCTCTGTACTTCATGTACTCAAATAGACTGTTCCTAATTGCATTGTGACCCTTATTATCTCTCTGCATAATTTTCTAATAGTGAAGGGAATATTTTGCCACTAAAGTGGCCATGTATTATTGCTATGTTGGTGTGCACAGTTGAACAGCTGTTGCATAAGTAGTGTTGCAAAGGTGACTGCATTTTATTATGCTCAGTGAATCCATTTTCTTGTATGAATCTATAATGACAGCCATGAGACAAATTGTGTTCATCATGTATGTCTTCTAACCTTCACTCTGCCCACTAATTCATCTCACTTAGAGCTATGTCTAGTTTATGTGAACTTTCTAATAAGCCTCAAAAAAGCCTTTTGCAGAGGTATTCCTGGGCACAAAAAATTTACTTTCCATAGGCTTATGTGAGGAGAATAGCAAATAGGCAGAATTCGACTGATTTTCAATCTAGCTTCTGAAACCATATTAAACCAAAGGACACATACTCAAAAAACACAAAAACCAACCAATCAAACAAACAAAAACCAAAAATCAACACACAACCAAAGACAGAAAGATGACCTAAATCCAATTGTCTGGCTTTTTCTGGCTGAAGCACTTCTTCCTTTACTGAATTTTGTCTGAAAGGAACATTTTGTATTCCTTGAGAAATCTAAACAAATATGAATATACTGCAGGCTTCTGTGAGGAAAAAAAAAAAAAAAAAAAAACAGAGATTTTTGGGGGAGGAACAGTCTCTCTTTCATACAATAATGTATCAGTCCTCTTCTTAGTGATAAACGGTATAGGAATAAAAATTCTTAAAAAACATTAGTTAAGACAATCCCCCAAGACTATGCCAAAGAGAGAATTAAAATAAAAAAGTATATTCAGTGATTATAACGCTTGCCCTCAACTGAGCTTCACAGATAGAGCTCTCTGTTTGAAAAAATCCTTCATGCATAAAATGTATAAATAGTCTTTGAAATAAAGCTGGAATGATTCTACAGCTCAGTAGAATTTATGTCTTTTTGGCATATAATCAGTCTAGTATTCTGGGTGCTGAAGTGTGGCTAAGATACAAATATTCTTTCTGTGAACATTTGCCTCTCTAGTCAGTGTTCTGTCTCATGATAAAAGTGTGAACTAGGTCTGAAAGGTGCTTGGATAAAATGGAGCATGCTATATAAGTGAAACAAAAATGGAACTACCACATTATTTAATATATCTGAAATATTTTTATGGGCTCCTAGTTTACATCTCCTTCCCTCAAAACATTTTCTTTGATGTAAGGAGAAGAAGGCTGTTGACTGAATCATAAAAAGCCATTTTCTGGGTTTCTATGAACATTTTTAAAAGACACTAGTTTTTCTTTGTGATTCAAGAGGTCTCTGCTTTCTTTGCTGTTTTTTGTTTAACTTGGGTGTTGTGTTAACAAACACATGACTAAGAAACAGAAGTATTGGCAGATATAAGGATTTGCCAGCAAGACACTTCTAAGAACTGTTCCTTCAACAGCATTGAAACCTATTTAGTGTTTTATCTCCTTGTGGGTCATGTCTGAAAGTAGAGGTTAGTATTTCAGGAGCTGGCCAGATTATGAAACCAGGTAAAATAAAATAAAATAAATTAAAAGAAAACCCATACACACTAGAAGACTGCTAGATGTACAATGTTAGTTCAAACAAATTTCATCAAACTTTGCAAGTAAAACACAGGTGTACCATATTGTACTTTGTGAAACAGAAAGAAACCATTAATTGAAGCACCATATCACACCAATCAGTCCAAAATGATACGTACAAATTCTCATGCATCAGTAAAGACTGTTCAGCTCAAGAATGTTAAGACAAAAGAGTATATTGCAGTTAAAAGTAGAGATGTCTCACTTATCCTGATGATTGCTAATAAGGCATGAGACAAGCATACTGTTGAGAAGTGAAAAATGTCTGTTATGAAGAATTTATCTGTAATCTGATTTAGTGTAAGAATTACTCTTAGACTGATAAGCAGAGACTTCTGTGGGGGGCAAATCAACTATAGGAAGTGGCAATTTACAAATTAGGACCCTCTTTCATAAAGGTATATAAATGTGTGCTAATTTCAAATACAATAAAACCTAAAGGAGCCAGTGGAAACATTTACTGCATAAACATTTAAACAGGCTGCACCCTGCTATAAATAAAAGAATGTTCTCCCTAAAGGCATGAGCCCTTTCATCTTTATAACACAACATTAAAGAACAAGTCCAAAATGCATTTTAATTGTTTTTGGCCACATTAATTACATGACTGGTTTTGCTCATATGAGCAACCTCTTTTATTTTAAAGGTATTATCATTAAAATATGTGTATAAATACAGCTTTTAACCCTACTTGTATATATAATTTTATTTTATAGGTAGTTTAGGTGTAGACAAATACAGAATCACCAATTCCAAAGAATCTGCGTCCCAGTTGAAATCAAAAAAGTCTGTACTTTACGTATACAATGAAGAATTTATAGTGTCCATGAATGAAAATTCAGAACTCTGAAAACACCAGAATCAGTAGATATTTTTTTTTGTTCACTGTTTTGCTTTGCCTTACTTTATGTAATACAGTATGTTGAGGTACTTTAACCTTCTTTTCAATGTGCCAATGTCCTCCTTCTGGACAGTCTTTACTGCCCTTCTGTCACTTAATATGATCTAAACATCTTTTCTAGATTTGCTAAAAGAGTGCATCCTCATACAGTGCTTTTCCTGGTCTGCTCTATTGCTTCTGAAAATATTTACTCTTAAAAAACAAAAGACTTTTAAAAGTATCCATAGAAATATAAAAATAGACTTAACAACAGACTCTTTTTTTTTTTTTTCAAAATATTGATGCAAAATTTTTAAGATGAGGTCTTTCCATTTAAATTAATATTTTATTTATTTATTTATTAGATAATACATTCCATTCCTTGGAGTTATTCCTCTATGCTGATATCGTAACTTAACATCCTGCCCAAAATTTATGAACAGCAGTACCATCCCGTCTTTATATGCACCTGCTTTACTCCAGTGAGACCTGAAACTATAGTTACCATTTAAAATTAAGGCTTAGTCGTGTATATAATATTATTCACATGGCACATGCATACTTTCCATTTGTATGGAAAGGTATATTAGTGTGTATGTATTGGAATCTTAACCCTTATCATAAATCCCTGGAAAAAATGCTTAATCCCTGTGCCCTGTCCCAGTGAAAAGACACTGATATTCATGTCTATGCCTGTATTTTTTGTTTACAAGTGTAAGGATTAAAAAAATAAATTCTCTTAGCTTCTTTTATATGGTTCTTTTGCACAAGGCTCCTCAGCACATGGATTTGATCTAGTGAAGCTGGCTGCAGTCAGGGCAGTTATCCAAAACCAAAGGTGTAATGAGTTTGTTCCTGAAAGATTCCTGAATACAGTAGAATAATCATGAGGACTAAATCAATAACATGGTTTCATATACGTACGTATATCTAAAAAACATAGGTTTGTAATTTGAAATTTTTGTACTAAAACTATTGTCCAATAACGTTTATTCTGCACAGATATTCATTATATGCTTGAAGACATTTTAAAAATAAACAAACATTACTTGATATGAAAGTTCTAAAATTAACTAAACCAGCTTTTCTATATCATGATATTTAAATGTATTGGTACACTGGCAAATAACTGTTGTCTAGTATACCAGCTTGTTTGTATACTCCATTTACGCCAATTGTAGAAATACACTTTTTAGAATACCAGGATATCTGAATAGCAACTTTGGCTATGCTGCTTACTTTAAAGGCAGCATGTGAGAAAATGTTCCCCAAATACTATCATCATGCATCTGCACCTCAATATTTAAAAATTTATTTCATTATCACATTTTATTTGTCCTAAAGGAGGTAAAAAAGAATTAAAACTGGTGGATAAGAAAACCAACCTGTTCTTCCTTTCACCAATAAGCTATTTTCCTGTACAGTGTGGATGACCATAGGGAAGAAAAAATAATTCAGATTTTGTGACAAAACCATGAGATCAGGCAGAGTATAAAAGGGAAAAGGACAAAAGATTTCTGAAAGGGCTATGTGTGTTCAGCAAGATCCTCCAAAACAGCATTATCTGGCCACATGATGCTTTACAACGTTACTTTTCCATGACCAGTGTCGATTAGAGGAAATGCCAGCAAAATATTGCCTGATGAGGAGTGATTTCAACTCAAGGTAGTAGGAAATTAAATTACACTAGCTGTCAGTGAAAAATAACCTCCCATGTCTGATACAGTCCCTGGAACTTAGACAAACAGCTTTGCTCAAGTTTGTACAGTACAAAGCTGTTGCTGTAATGCAGTAATGTTGTAATGCAGTTGCTGCAATGTAAAAGTTTTGTACTCTTAGGAGAATCGTCCTTAACAAATCAGTTAAAATTTTCCTTGTGCTCTTCATAATTTAGTAGCGGGGTCAAAGCATGCATGTGTAGGCATAACTGAATATTTTTGCTCCACTTTCTACTTTATTCCCCATACTGCTCATTAGTATTTATTAAGTTGGTAGCATGCTTTTGCCCTGTTTACTCTGAAGGAGCTAATTTCAGAAATACTGATGTATGTAATCCATAATTTGTGAAGATACTAAGGTTGTTTGATTATTTAGAATGTTTACAATTATGTCTAAAAATAAGTGAATAGAAATCTGAGAGCTTTCTCTAAACCTATTGTGCACAATATAGCTATTGACAAGAAGAGAAAGTTCTTAATTGATTTTATGAGTCAAGGTAATCTGTTCTCTGCAGGCAGGTCTTCACTCCTAAAGGATAACAAAAAAAACCAAAACAAACCCAAAACTGACACTGATGTGCCGTATTTAGAAAAAAACTAAGCAGTTACCAAGAGACTTCCTTTTCCAGATGAAAAATGTAGTGACTTCAGCATCATTTATGTGTTTGCAGATAATTTAGGGTAACTATTAAGCTTCTGTAACTCAGCAGGGAGTTATGTTAAGGCTCTTTCCTGGAAATTGTTGTTATGTATATGAATTGTTGTTGTGAAGCACTCAACAACAGCATTCTATTTGTGCCTGTTACTCTTGTGGTTATTGCCATTCTCCTCCTAAAGTAAGAAGCAGCACACACTTGAAGTGCACGTCTTATTCAAGACAGTATAGGGTTTAAGAAGTTGCACCACCTGTCCATTTTGTCATTTCCTCATCTTGCTCTGAAATGCACTGAAAGTAAGTAAGCTGAGGAAAAAAAAGCTGAAATATTATGTACCCATTTCAGAGCCTTAAGGACCAACACCAGCACCATAGACACTAATCTGTCTTTCATCTTAACAGCCATCTAGACTCCTTTTACTGTACAATCCTGTTGTCAAGTGCAATATTTACTGCACTAACTTCAGGCCCATCACATCATGAGAGGCAGTAGCCTTTCAATGTCTAATGTTGAAAACTGGGGAGAAAACAAACAAACAAACAAATAAACACACAAAAAAACCCAACCCTTTATAGTGTTGCCTTTATAGTATTAGCTTGTTTGGATCCAGAAAACTGGTTTGGCCTGAAAATCCTTAACTATATCCTTCTGTTCATTCCTAAATTACTTTATCACTAAAACTCTGTTTTAAGTATAACTGGATAAAACAGCAGTACCGGAATGCCATTTGGGTATTGGTTATACTATCAAACCACCTAAATCTCTTTGTTAGGACAGTCTCACCCTGCCATTGTGATCAAGCATCAGAGTAATAAGCAATAGGTCTTTGTGCAGGGAAAGTAACATAAACACCTAGCTTTGTTGATCAGCATCCTGAGAAAATATGCAGTTTTGAGGGCTTTGAATGGCTGATTCTCACTATGTAAATGGTAAGTCCTATGTACATGAGTCAAGTGAACAAGGTACTTAAGGTTTTGATGACTTTCATTGAAATGTACAGATCATGGATTTTAGGGCTAAGTCCATAACATCACTGTCTATAAGAGGAGTGCTGGATGGTATTTCAGACAGTATCATACCTGGTCCTATGCTTTTGTCTGCACACTATCAAAGTTTAAGGATCTTGGAAAAAGTGAAGACTTGACACTGGCTGTAAATTCTGGTTATAGAATTTTCTATTATCTGCATCTGTGTCTAAACACCACTGTGCAAGTAGGAGAGACTGTTTTGACAGATTGCTGTCCGTATTCCCTATATTTAAGCCTTAAAAATTCATCTGCTCTCTTCTTCAGTTTGGTACTCCATATTCCATTCCTGTCTCTCTCAGTGCTTCACTAGATCATTTAACTGTTCCTAACAAGTATATTAATAACATGAATACTCTGCAAAGAGACCGAAAACATTTTTTGCTGGCACTTGTCTCTTTCAGATATTTTCTTTCTTTGTAGGCTGATGGTACTACACATTTCTATTATTCACAGGCAAAAAGTGAAATGAAGTACTCTTCACTTTCCTGACACATACTAGAGAAGCGGCTTTTACTGCACTGTCTCTTGGGAGTAATACAATAAAAAGCCCACTTTTGGGATAACCTATTCAAATTGGTCTGCAGAGCATTTAGATATATTCTTGATATTTGTATCTATAGCCTTTCCATCCTTGCCACCTAAATAAAATGTAAAATAAAACTTGTTTAATTTAGCTGAAGGTAAATTTAATGCTGGAAAATTATTGATTTGAGAATTTAAACTTAAACCTTCTCATCAGAGAAGAAGAACAAAGTTTTTAGCAAAATTCTTCCTGCAGGTGTAGCATGTGATAAGTGGAGCAGAGTGTTACAATCACTTTTTATTTCATGTGGAAAATAATTCTGTATGATCAATTTCCATCAATTTATCTTTGTCTCCCTAATATGCACATCTTGACTACTCCTTTTCTCATATCTTTTACCTAGATTCTCCATATTCTCTATGGCACTTGGTTTCATAATTAAAATGTATGAACTATATATAGTGAATTATTGTAGACTACACCCCTTCCTCAGCTTGCCACAATGATGTGCATGAATACACATTCAAATGATTTATGCTAAAATGTTTCCTGAAATATCAGATTATGTTTCCTACTCAGAAATATTGTCTTCCATTAATTTTTTAAGAGAGATTTATGCTGAAGGTGTAACTATAATGTAACATTTACTTTACCATAGTCAAATTTACAATATCAAAAGGAAAATAATTCATTATTGTAACAAAGCTAAGGAGACAAGGAAGAAAGAGAAGTCAGCAGGTATATATTTGCTAAACACAAGTTTTTGTAAAACTCATTATTGACTATGGAGGATAAGCTTAAGTACGTATCTAAAATAGTCATTAATGAAACATAATATTATAATTCCATAGAAAATTGTTATGGATCTGTCTGAGATGGAGTTAATTTTCTTTATAGCAGCCCTCATAGTGCTGTGTGTTGCACTGGTAGCTAGAAAGGTGTTGATAACTCCAGTGTTTTGGCTACTGCTTAGCAGTGCTCACACAGCATCAAGGCTGTCTCCCCAACACCCATCCACCCCCCTGCCCAGTAGGCTCAGGGCCCCAGGGGTGGGCAGGATCTTGGGAGGGAACAGAGCCAAGATAGTATGACCCAAATTGACCAAGAGGATATTCCATACCATATGACGTCAGCTCAGCAGCTAAAGGAAGGGACGAAGCTGGGTTGTTTGTCTCCTGGAGCAACTGCTACACATATTCCCTACTTCCTGTGAAGTGGCTGGAGATCACTTGCTGATGGGAAGTAGATAATAGAATCTTTCTTTTCCTTTGCTTCCCTGTGTGGCCTTGCTTTTTACTTTATTAAACTGCCTTTATTTTGACCCATGAGTTTTTTCACCCTATTTTCTTCCCCCTTGTTCTGCTGAGGAAGGGAGTGATAGAGCGGCTTGTCAGGCACCTGGCATCCAGCCAAGGTTAACCCACCACTACAAGCTTGTTCATCCCTTAGCTGAAGAATGCTGTATTACACATATTTCTACACACTTGAGAGATGGAGAATATTTTGCTTATATTTATGGTCAAATAAATTAAAGAAATCTTAGCAATTTGTGTCTTCTGTCATCCAAGGGCAGAAAACCATCTGGAATGGGTTACATAAATGAATCAAGGAATTAGGTATATAACTAAGAAATCAGTTTTATTCCACTTTGTTCTGACACTGCCCTTCAAAGTAAGTGTAACCCTTCCCACAACAGAGTCATCAGCTACTTTTGTGAGTCTATACCCTACTCCATTATCAAGCCCTTAACCAAAATTATTCAGTAAAACTTGAAAATACATCTTCAGAATAGATTAGAATAGATTATCTCCTCATTTGGTACTATAACAATTATATGTAATTTTTTTAATAATTTGTGCATTTGTCTTTTCCTGGCTACATGTGGACTGTGCATTAACTTCTTTATAAGAGCGTTAATAAAAAAAAACAAAACAAAACAAACAAACAAAAAAAAACCCAAGAAAAATATCATACTTAAGCTGTATGCAGTCAGGTTTAAGCAGTCAGTCACTTTGGACTCTTTCTTGGGGACTCTGAGCACGTATCTCCTTACAAAAATAACTTTATGAAGTCACAGAAGTCCTACCTGTGCACTAATTTGTGATTTTGTGGCTATCTGTACTCCTGCTAGGAGAAGAAAAAATCTGTCATGAATGTCCATAAGTAGTTCTGCAAAGCAAGAACTTGTACCTACACTGACTAATAGGCATTCACATACTGGTCTTGATCTAGGTACAAAGAACTCAATTTACTGTTTAACTTCAGATTTTGATATTCAGGCATGGCTTCATGGCATGAATTATTAATACACTAAGTCTCAGGATGTATGTAAAGGGCCCTACCAAAAAAGTAACATTGCTAAAAAGTTACAGACAATGAACTAAGAGAGCATGAATTAAATGGAAAAACTCTAGTACAAGTGGGAAACATGTTCATTTTATAAAAACAAAATTATTCTAATTTATTTTTTAAAAAATTAAGCAGACAGTGAGATACAATAGTGCCAACATATACAGTAATATTCAGAATAATATTCTTTGTTGACTGAGATGTTCATTGCACGTGCTATGTCCTTACATCAGAGTAAGGGAAAGACAATTGAAAACAAAACAAAAAAATGTTTGACATGAATAACAGGCTGGGCTTTGCTTCAAAAAATAATTTACTTGAATTAATAGGGGAATTACCGATGATACCAGAATGACTTGAAAGTAGATTTGAAATTTAACAAATTCATTAGGTGATCATGTGTTTGCTAACATATTTAATAGTTGTACTGTTTTATAGCTTTTAGAAAGGATTTCAAACTTAATAACTTTGTTCAGATCTACTCCAGTTAGTCTAGTTTTGTGCTGCCTTTTCAAATTCTCTCTCTCCTTTTTCTTCTAAATATTTATTATTTCTTCTAACATCTGGTCAATTTTTAAGTGGTCTTTTTATCACCAAGTATACTGGATAATCAGTTTGATTGGACGTTCAGAGAATAAACTCAAATTTTGTTGTGTTTATTTAATGTTGAACTACATTAGCTTATTTCATGAGCAGGATATCTGATACATTTTATTTTTCATGGGTAAAGAATGAAAAATCTAGCTGAAAATACAACCTGTATTTGACAAAATGTGTTTATTTCTTGATGTGTGTGTATTTTGGTTTGTTTGTGACTGCCCAAACACAATATTTTCCTTTGAATTGCAGCTCATTTTCGATGACTCAAAAGTGGAAGCATTCTCTGTGGTAATGCTCAGTTCTCAGTCTTGTTCTTCTTATTACTTGCTATGACAAAAGATGTTTTATGACAGATTAAGGCGAGTTTTTTTCTTTTCGCATACATTGAAGCCTTAAAGCTTCACTTTTGAAATTGCAGCTGTCTCCTTGATCTTGAACACTTTGGCAGGTGCTTTCATACTTTTTATTAAGTCAACCTTAGGATTACCTTTCCCTTCAAAGTTTTGAATCTTACAGAGAAGGAAGGCAGCCCACTTCTGAAATTTGCAGTGGAAGACAGAAAGCAGAAGCAAAATCATTAAAAATATTGTCACTAGGAAGCTCAAATGAAGGCGTTATTCCAATTTCATAAGAAACAACGACATCAAGTAAATGCTACCTTTTTTTTTAGAAAGATAGATGATGATCAGACATCAAAATATTCTCTGAAGATAAAACCTTCTAACTCTTCAAAAGATACTTTTAAAAATGTAAATTTCTGCAGTGTAACAGTTAATCCAAAACTGAAACTCTCAGATTTTAAAAACATTTATCTTCCTAAATAATTATGAAATGTGTAACTTATAATGCTGTACACACATGAACACACATTATTACTTACAATACATTTTGCATTTTACAAGTAATTCTGTCATTTTATGTTAATGAACTTATAAGTCCCTAACTGTTTTCCTATGTGGTAAATACAAACAAGGAACAGCAGAAATAAGTAGATCAAGTTATACAAGGCAGTTTTTTCCAGAGTACCTAAGTGATTCCAATGCTTGTATGTTATTGACATTTGGGCTGTATTCAAAAATACATTCTAGTTGTAGTAACCAATATTCGGAAGTGAATGTATGACATCTGCATACAAAGGACAGCTACAATTTTCAAAGTGGAAGAAGTGTTATAGGACCATCTTCTGTCTGGAAGTAAACAAAAGCCAAAATTTAACTCCTTTTGGCCCTTTGAAAGCCTAAAATTTAAGTCACATGAAGCATTGTCAAAATTAATAGATTCAGTAACTTATGCAGCCAGGAGGACCTGCTGGCACCACCCCTGTTCATCACTTGCATAATGCAAACCATAGGAAATTCCTGAATTAGTTCCTTCTGCAACTCCAATGGACATGGTGTAATTGGAGTATTTATTTTCCAAAATACATTCAAACAAACTGTTTTTAACTGCTTTTAGTTCATTAAGCATGCATGTGACTCTGTGGTACTCTATCATTCCGTTTTCTAAATAAAGATGTTATGCAGCATCAATATTTGCAGAAGTCTCCAAGTATTCATCAGTTGGTTTTCATCATCAGGTTATGTGAAGTCCTGTAATGAAGATATGAGTTTCATTTTACAACATTTGTTTTATGTAAGACCTCTGATGTTAATTACATTTTGCTTCTTAAGTTTTTGTTAACTTAATTTCTTGATAGCCATCCCATTCCTCTCTGTGTGTCATCACTGACAGCACAGCAGAGATTGTTCCTCTCCACAGTTTCAAAATTTTGTCAAAATGTGTGCATTTTTTTTTACCTCTTTCAAATGTATTCTTTCTTCCACAATTCATTAGATCTGCCCAAATTACTTAGAGGGTTCCAAGCAATTTCTTTTTTTTTATTCTGATACGTACTGGTACATACATAATATTGTTTACAGGCATATATATATATGCACACACATGTATATAATTGTGTGGCCTGCTGATTTACGAAATGACAGCTTTAGGACTTACTCTTGACATCTTATTATATTAATCCCAGAACAGAAACTATTTATCTGTCACTGGCACCATCTTTAATAAAAATACACTACCTATCTATTTTCCAGGAAAGTATAAATAATTCTGCTTTTTCTGCAATATTGACAACTCTGTATCTCTACCTTTTATTAATGGTCCAAAACCTACTGAGCATACCCTTTAAACCAGATAAGTTTCAGATATTCATTCTTACAGACCTTAACTCTCCTGGTCTCATACTTCCACTGTGCACTTAAAATCCTCCACCATTTTATTTTTTGCACTTTCTGGCACCTAGGGTATTAATTATATATTTCACATATGTGGTGGTTTAACCCCCAAAAGACAGGCAGTCCCAGACAGACACTCACTCACTCCTTCCGTCCCTCCCTCCCAGCAGGATGGTGGAGAGACTTGACAGGGTAAAAAATAAAACTCATGGTTTGAGATAAAGACAGTTTAATAGGTAAAGCAAAAGCCATGAGTGTAAGCAAAGCAAAATAAGGAATTAAATTCACTACTTCTCAGTGACAGGCTAAGCCATCTCTAGGGAAGCAAGGCTTCATCACAGGTAACGGTTATGTGTGAAGACAAATTCCATTACTCAAAATGTCCCTCCTTCCTCCCCCAGCTTTTTATTGCTGAACAATACATCATATGGTATGGGATATCTCCTTGGGCAGTTGGACCAGCTGTCCTAGCTGTGTCCCCTCACAACTTTTTGTGCACTCCAGCCTATGCATTGGTGGGGCGGTGTGAGAAGCAGAAAAGGCCTTGATCCAATGGAAGCACTCCTCAACAATCACTAAAAAATCGCTGTGTTATCAACATTATTTCAATCACAAATCCAAAACAGTACCATACATACTACTATGAAAAAAAAATCAACCCTATTGCAGCCAAAACCAGTACAATGTATTACTTTAATTTTATTTTTATGGTCATTTGTCCTTAAATGTAGGCCAATTTTTAAAGCCAGTGTGGAAGCTCTTTTAAGATGGATTTGCCTTTTTTCTGCTTAAGAATTAATGCTGCTCAATTATTATTACTACTTCATAGTTTCAACTTTTTCTCTTTTTTTATTTCTTTTTTTTTTTTTACTTAGTTTCAACTTTTTTTTTAGTTGATTTGCATCAAAATAATCCACCTTCTGAAATGACAAAAATTTGCATTTCTTATTCAGACTTTGCTCTCTAAGCACATAATGCATGTCATGAAGTCTTTGTCATCTGAGACACCAATTGCAAGTTTTATAGTTCTGTGATGAACTCACTTTTATTGTTTTAAAACACAGACTAAAGCAGATTTTACTGTCATGTATGCAGCTCTTTCTAAAGTTAGGAAAATGTCGTCTCTAAGTTCAGCAGTTGATACAAGACTTGGTAGTAAGTGGTGTTAAGCAATCAACTCAGACTAAAGTCTCAAGAATAGTGTAGTTTTTCCCACCACCACATTTTGTAAATCAGTGTTTAGGGGTGTAATTTATCTTCTTTAACAAGATTCATGATCTGTAGTAGTTGCAGCATCTATCAGATTAGAGACATATCTTATGTTTCATTTGCTAAGACGCAGACCCATAATAAAATAAAATAATTTATTTCTGAGCTCCCAATGGTCTACAAACACACATCATTTTTCACTTCATTTGAATCCTCCAACCTTTTTGCCCACTCAGTCTAAGAGATTATGAACAATTATTTTAATATGCAGACGATATGAATTTTCCTATGTGGTAGGTAATTCCTCTTGTTTATTACTCAGCTGTCTGTTGCATTTAAATAATTTTTCCTCTTTGCCTTTCTTATGGTCTTGATTAATAGTTCTTAGCATCTTGATTTTGTTGTGTATATTTCCATGTTTTTCACCACTCATAACTGTCATAGATTTATTACACCACATAACTCAGACTTCTATATCTTTATGTTCTGTTCAGTCAGATATACATTCAAAGTGTGTGCCAGTGGATTTCAAACTCTTCTCTTAAGCAAAACCAAAACCCCTTCTTTTCCTTTTCTAGTTTTATTCCTTTACTGAAGCATGCCTTACACTCTTTTTTTTTAAATTTTTATTTCTATATGTCCATTATACTTTATTTCTATATTTTTTATTTTTATTTCTATATGTCCATTTTCCCCTTAACAACAAATGAAATAGTATAATACTGAATATCTTTGCTTTCAACATAATCCACTATGAGAATGAAAGTAATGCCATTGCTCTGTGTGCCCTGTGCACTCAGGAATAGATATGGCACAGCTTAAACTTAAAAAAAAAATAAAAAATAAAAAATAAAGGAAAAGGAAACAAAACTACCACCCCCAAAAAACCCCACCCAAAAACCCGAACACACCCCCTGAACCTACATAAAAATTGATCTTGTTTAGTTTGAAGCCTTTTTAGATCCACTGTAACACTCTGTAAAAGAAAATATAAAATGGGAATTTCTGACA
>NW_010105456.1:0-38035 GCF_000699245.1 Pterocles gutturalis | reverse complement strand
GGAATGCACAAGCGAGAAAAAGGGTGACCAACCAAAAGAACAAGTGAGTGAAAGAAAGATAGAGAAACTGAGATTAGCTTCAGACTATAGTCAAAGACTCCTTCAGATCTGGACCTGATCTTCTGGCTTCTCTCTAAAAAACCTAGAAGAAAAAAATGGTTCTAAACAGCCCTCAGCTTTCGGACTTCAGAGGATCCAGAAACTTCATTGACAGTTCTCTTATGTTCCCCAGTCCTGAACTTTTAAGGGCTATATAATTTTAACTATTCGTAATTCTTAAAGTCAAAATTAATCTGAAGTGTGTGATCCATACACGCAACTCTAAATCGGGCAATCCAGATTTCTATTTTGTTCCAGCCTTTTTAGGATTGAAACCACAATCCATCCCAGAGCAATGAGGAATTCAAGCTATAAAACAGAAAGCTGCAATAAGAGCAATGATCTTGACCCAGTGTATCATTATGGCACAAATGAATGTGCTTGAGAGATTTCTGTCTTTTTTTATTATTTTTTTAAGCAGGATAGTTTTAATGAAATAATATACTAATTTTTAAATGAAAAAGTGAAACTAATTTAATTTCAGGGTAAGCACTCAGTCTCTCAGTATTGTTGATACTTTTCATTTTTGTTCAATTACACATCAGCTGACCCAAACTACTGCAAAATTTTATAGGAATTATGGTTGTCCTTTTGTCCCTGCATTTTATTCCGTAATCTTGGTGGACTGTACATCCCAAGAAGTATCAAAATGTCCTCCTGACTAGACTACTATAATGTACTATTAAAGTATGACATTTAGAAATAAGAAAATATAATGAGGTGTAAATACCTTGCAAAGAATTAGGGCCATCTCAGTCAGTTATGCTTTCTGACATCCAGAAGATAAATACTTCAGCAACTACTGCAATGTCAAAAAAAATGCACAACAACAACAAAAAAAGACTGTATAGAACCATTTGCTCCACTCATTGTAAAATACACCACAAATAAAGATGAGACTCACAAATATTCCTGTCTTAGTCATCACAAAATATTTTCTGCATCTAAATTAGCCTGCAGGCATATATATCTTTACATATGTTCTGAACATTACTAAGGAGTGTTTTAAACTTCACACCAATTATGATATTAGTGGTTCTCAAAGGTTCCTTAAATAACTGTACATATACACTATATATATATTAGTTACATATACTAGTTAAGGAATCCTTGAGATTCCTTATCTCATGTATCTGTTCTCATAAGAAAATTCAAAAGGTGCCTTTCCTCCAGAAAAAAAACAACACTGTAATGTCAAGTAATGTTTTTCTGCTTCCTAGCTTTTCATTGTAGAACTGTTTAAAACAATGTTGGAAAAAATACTAATATTCTCGGGAGAATAAGCAGACTGATAGATTTTCCAACAAGGGAATAGGAGTGTATTTAGTGATGATCCACTCTTGAACGTGCCTAAGTCATCTTGTGAAAGCACCACACAAGCATAGTTTTACAAAACTAGACATTCATTAAACCTGTTTCCATCAAAGCTAGGAAATAGAGCATGACTTTTTGCTGTGTTTTTGTTTTTTCAATGAAGAAACCTATTTAGCTGTCTAATGGATTCCTTGTTGCTTGAACTCTTAAATTCAGAAGAGTGCATCTTCCTCATAAATGTTCTATTATTGCAGCAAAAATTCAAAGCTTAAAATTAGCTAGTAAAGTTATGAGTGCTGTAGGAGGCAAGGGCAGATGATTTCTTCAGGCTGAGTATCCAAAGCCAAAGGCACGTAACCAGCGTGGCCAACTGAGTACAAAAGGAACAGGGGAGGAGCAGGTGTTTTATTGCTCTTTTCATGGAAAACACAAACATATAAAAGCATAAAAATAATATATATATTTCCTTCTCAAAGTTTAAATAGAACTCTCAGTCATAAAATATTACTATTAAAAAGTGTTTCCTGGTGTATTACTGAAGCTGTACATCCCGAATTCTTCATGTTCCTTTTTTCCTTTATTGTATTTATCACTGCTCAGACTCTGCTTGTCTTGTACACACATCCTTTCCTGGGCCAGAGCAGTGATGCTGTACAAGAGATGCTACCTGGAACCCCCTTCATCAATTGATATTCATCACATTTCCATGGCGTTTTTACTTTTCTCCCACAGGTTTTCCTATAAATCATGTTGGTTTTATGCATTTTATTTCATTTATTCTTAATATTACTTTACAACAGTGTTTTCACTGTTCTTTCTTCTCAGAAACCCTAGAGGAAAGAGAATGATATATCTTAATTTTATGGCATTTCTTGCACATTTGGAAAAAAAATAATGTTTGCTTAGATACATTAGAGATGTGAAGACTTTTCCCCACTGTCTAACAACTATAATCCAATTAAATATCTTGAGAAAGTTTGATTAGTCTACAATTTAATTCTTTGACAACAAAAACCATTAGTGGAACATTTTTATGTTATGACAGGTAGCTGCAAAGTGAGAATCAAGAAATTAATCGGTGAAGGTGAATTGCTTCTGAAAAGAAAACAAATTTGGCCAAACTTTCACCAATCCCTAATGTTTCTCAAGATTAAATACAGACTTGGATATTTCTTATCTCCCAGTATGACAGCAGACCTGGGATAGGCATCTTACAGGTGCCTCACTCCCTTTTGTTGAAATGCAATTGAGTTCAAAGAATGTTGCCAATATTTATACTCATATGGTCTTATTTCTTTCCTACTTGATAAAAGCCTACTTAACAGCCCCTTCCCTGTCTTTTATGCACTTCTGAAGGTCCTTTTGCTGCTTGCTGCTCTGTTAAACTCTCTATTCGGTCTCACTTAATAGTGAACTTAAATTTCTGGTATACTTTAGCACACAGCACAGAATGTCGTCAGTGACCTTTCATTTTGCTGACAACTATAACAGCCAGCAGAAATCAACAAGAAGCAAAGAGCAGTGGAGAAGCTAGCTTTCGTGACACAAACACAAATAAGAAATCAGACCAGAAATTCCTGAGGAAAAATGCTGGCATTCTCTTTTCAGGGAGGTTAGATACTAGAAGAACCAACTTTATGTTTGTTTCAGGAGAAAAAAAAAAAAACCACACCCCACTTGCATGTGAGCCACTGCAGCCACTGTAGAGCTCTACCATGGGGACTTCACAGACCTGGTGTCCAGGCAGTGACAAACCTACTGAGATCACAGGAGGGCTATGTGAATGGGGTTCTTGTGTTAGCTCCACAATAAATTAACTGTTCTTTTCTTGATGACTCACTTTTGCAGACATAGGATGTTTATAGTAAAAGCCACACCTTTCTATGGCCTTTCTATGACATTTTCCTGGATTTGTTTTTCATAAGGAAAAACAAAACAAAACAAACCATTGTAATTACACAGGCTCTGCATTGTTTCCAGGGGGAATATGAAAAACACCTCCAGATGTTCCCCTATTTTTCTTCCTCCTCTCTTCCCTACAGTGGCTTCCTTTTATCACTCCCAAAGATGTCAAGCATCTTAGGAAATAATCGGGCTTGACAGTTTGGAAGTTAAGAATATCTTGTCGTCTTATGTCCCAGCAGATACGGACTGAGCAATTTATCACAGTCCAAACAACAATGTTGTACTATCCCATATTAAATGCAAGAACCTTATCTAAAAATGTGATCCCATGTGTGGTCACAGAATTTGGTTTGAAATACCATGTATTTATTTAGATCTTTGTTTCAGTGTTAATCCTCCATCTGACAGCACCTCGGATCTCTTTGCTAAACATTGCTGTACAAATGCCACTTCATGCTAACTAAAATGAAAGATTTCAGCTGTTGTTTATTTATTAACTCAACCAAGATGCTTATAAACAGGACAGAACCAGGGCAGAGGGATGTAGAGGATGAAAAAAAAGGTTGCATTAGACTTGGAAATTATATTTGTAGGGTGTCAACTTCGGTCCATGAAAATTAATGGTTTGTAACAGAGCTAGTTACTTCCTCTTAGATTAAATCATTTATTATAGACCAATTATAAACAAACAACACAATTACAAGCACAATAAATACACTAAAATACAATTTTTTTTTTTTTTTTTTTTTTGTGGACCACAAAACAAAAGAGTATAACTTCTGGAAAGGATTATGCAAAATTTTACTGGTTTGAGTAGTATCATAGTATCATTGTAGTGAGTTGGCTGCTGTTATTGGGATATGTAAAATAAAGTAGTGAATGATGTATTGTCTTTATTGTGTGTAGACCCTAAGGGATTTTCCCTGTCTCTTGCTCTTCATTTCCACCATCCTCTCTTTTTATATACATATACATGTCGTCTATGTGTATACATATATACACACACACTCTTGTTCTGCAAGAGCGTGATATAAGGTATATAGAACTTACAAATAAGGTTTGACACAGATTCTTCCTGCCCATTTGCACCTGACTAGAGCAGCACTTTGTGTGTTTCCTCTCTGATGCATCATTCTTCTCTTGCACAGATCTGACAGCAGGAGATTCCATTCCCTGCCCCCCTGCACTGCTGGGGGCGGGGGGAGAAGGTAGAGAAATCGGGAACAAAGCCCTTGGACCTGGCGAGAAGGGAGGGGTGGGTGAGAGGTGTGTTTATAAGATGTATTTCTCTGTCTCATTATCTTGTTCTGGTTTTGAATGTTCGTGAATTAAATTGTTTTTGTGCTTTCCCAAATCAAGTCTGTTTCTTTCCCATGACCATATGCGGTGAGTGAACCCTCCCTGTCCTTGCCTCAGCCTAAGAGATTTTTAGCAAGAGGCTGTGTGGTGGCCTTTAAACTGTGACAAAATGAAAGGTAAAATGTGTTTCTAATAACAGGATAAACGTAGAATAGAAAGCAGAAAGCAAGGATCTGAAAATAGCAGAGTGTGTAAGAGACACAGAATTGCCAATTACAGCAAAGAGAAGAGTGTAGAGAGATTCGAATAACAAGCTGTCCTGGTTTCGGGTGCGGCAGTTTACTTTCTTCATAGTAGCTAGTGTGAGGCTATATTTTGGATTTGTGCTGAGAAGAAGGCTGATAACATACTGGTGTTTATAGTTGCTGCCAGGACAGTCAAGGACTTTTCAGCATCTCTGCTGTGCCAGTGTCTGCAGGTGCAGGAGAAAGATGGGAGGGAGCACAGCCCCAATTACTAGCCTAGGGTTCAATTTTACGTTTAGGATTGAGACCCAAATATTGGCCAATAGTGTATTCCATATAATGCATGTCATGCCCAGTATATAGAAGTCAGGAAGTGTGCACTCTCTCTTGGTCACCCCTTTCTCGGAGTCGTCCCTCTCGGTTGGCTCTCGGTCTGTCGGACACTTAGGCTCTTATCTTTTCTGGGATTGTGGTTTTGGGACTCTCCTTGCTCTGGGATGGTTACCTGGGAACGCGCTGAGCCTTGGTCGTTGCTCATTGGGTGGTGAGCTCATTTGTATGTTTGTATTTATTATTATTATTGTTATCACTATCATTATTATTTTCAATTTTATTGCAGTTTAGTTATTAAATTGTTCTTATCTCAACCCACGAGTCTCTTTTCCCTTTACCACTTTAATTTTCTCCCCCATTCCTGGGAGGGGGGAGGGTGAGCAAATGGTCGTTTTGGTGTTTTGCTGCTAGTCAGGTTCAAACTAGAACACAAGGTTAGTAGCTGAGTTCCTGTTTAAATTACTGTGTTGGCCTACAATGAAAATAAAGGTGATTAAAGCATTCCCAGCTCCTATTTAATGTGTCATACTCCCTTAGGACCATATAGAACAGAGCTTCCACATCACTCTTTGACTGCTTTCAGGTAGAGAAAATGGTTAATGGTGTTCCAAACCATTTATCAGAATTAAAGTAATACTGGGGGGGACAAAAACTGAACAAAAGTTCAGTGTAATTTCCTTTCTTTTTCTGAACTGGCATCAAAATATTTTTTTATAGAAAACAAAATTAATTGTAGTGAAAAAAAAGTTGTGTTGAAACAAATGTGAACTGAACTAATGTTTAATGAACTGGCAGAAGAGAAGGTAAGTAACAAGTGGAATTATTTCCATTATTTTACACACCTCTAGGTTTTCAACAAGTGTAAGAAGAAGGAAGACAAACAGCAATTTTAAAATACGTATTTAGAGGCCATAATGTTCACATGAATGTACCTGAATTCAGGTGTTGGCAATGCTGATTTTTTTAAGTGTTAAAACCTAATTTTGGAATCTACTGTTTACTGTTCAGACCTTCTGAAAATCAGACCCTACATTTATGCCTCTGTGTGAGAAAACTCCTACTTACACCATTGAAATTGATTTTTGAAGAGCATCAAAAATCTCGCAAAAGGATTATCTCTGTCTCTGTACATTCTTATACAAAGAACGAACAACAATATCCCATGCCATAAGTGAAAAAAAAAAAAAAAGATTAACTAAGAGACAGGATGCTAGCCTGGACTTAGGAGATCTTTGGTCACTTTCTTTGCTATGCTGGAAGCTTTCTGTGTGAGGAGCTCAAGTCCATGATCATCAATGGAAATATATCAATATTTTGGCAGAAGTTTTAATCTGAACCTAAACCCCCGAATTTCCTTGGTGAAAGTCTTCTAGGTTTCTTGCTTTTTGGAATTTCCTTGCAGATTTCTGTCATATTTTAAAACAACAGGAAAGCAGAAGGATTATCTTGTGTCCTCTGTCATGAGTGAGAAACTTACTTTTTTTCCAAAGGTAGTGAAGTAGAGTCTAACCTATAAATGTTGTTCAAGATTACGACCAATTAGGCAGAATTTTATTTCAACATAGTTTCAAAAAGAAAAATACCTCATTTGACCTGGTAATTGTTTGAAGAATGCAAAGTGATTTCTAAAATTGATGCAACAAATTCTGGAAGAAATTCTGTTATTCTTACCTTGGAAGTAAGTCTGATCCTGTATGCTTTCCTCAGGCTAGAATCCACATGACTTCAGTAGATTGACATGACTTAATACTCAACATTACAAAAATCACATATATAATTTTACTTATTTCCTCAAAGGGAGATTTGACAGCTAAGGTGAGATGTGAGAATAATGAGCATACACAAGCTATTCTGAGTATTCAAGACATTTTTACAATCATCTGCTCAAAACAAAATACATTAAAATCAATGGGACACTATTAACAAACTGAGGCGAAGTATCCAGTCCATCAGCAAATATAAATAAACAGCAAGATGTTTCTTATGCAGTACACAGTTTAGCCAATACCAATACTGAAGTCTTAACTTCAGTGTCCACAAACAACAAATCTCTAGCATTTAACTGAACAACATTTCTGTTATGGAAATGTGAAGGAGCTTGTATTCTGTATTTTATTTTTTTTTTAACAAGAAAAACTAAGGCTAAAAATCCAATACATGGATTAATTAAAACATATTGGGAAAAAAGTTTGAAGGTTTTTTTAGTTAATTTGTTATTCAATCAGGAAGACCTCTGAGTCAATTATATATTTGAATATCGAACTAGGTTTTCATGTGTAGATAAGTCAACAATCTTTCAATGGCTATCTGTAGATCAAAAATAGCTTGAGGTGGAACCTCACTACATGATATTCGTAAAAAACAACTACAAAGCCAGATCTTCTACACTTAATCAAAATCACTGATCTGTATGTTACATATTTTAGCTTTAAGCATTAAAAAAAAAAAAAAAAGGAAAGAAAGATTACTTTTATAGAAATAGTGTTTCTGGAATTGATCTGGGGAAATGGCAAGAAACTAAGCTATTACATGATTTTGAGAAATTCTGCAAGCTTATAATGTAGTCAATAGTTTTTATGGCCAGTGACCTCTATCTAAGAAATACTGTAAATAAAAAAAATTCTCTCTGTGACTAAGGTCCAAGGGAAGTGATTTTTGAGTGAAAGTGTTTCTGCCCTGAGGACTGAATAATCACCAAGCAAACATTTTATTCCATATTTTAATCCCTGCTACTGACTTCTTAGAATTTACTGTCTATTTTATACCATGTGCAACTTAGACACTGGCAATGTGTTTTGGATTATTAACTTCCTAAAAACTTGAGCTAACTGAAAAATGGCAATAACTAAGGAGCATGTGTCTTAGGGTAACTTGAAATAGTTGCGACACCTGCGGCATCAAGTCCTTCAACTTGTGTCTTCTGCAGATCATTTCTGGAGCCAGTCATCTCATGGCTGACTAAATAGCTGGATTTGTGGGAATGAATTTAAGATCTCAAAGAAGCAAGTCGCATACACACGTTTATAGTTCTATATGTGGTTGAGTACCCACACAGGTAAACCACAGTCTTCATTTCTATACTATAGGTACTACATGTTATTCCTTTTTGATCTCCTCACTGTAGTTACTTCTACACAATTTGAACCTGGGCTTTGTTAAGAACAACATGTTGGACCTGAACAGACATCCGAAAAAAAAAGGTAAAACCAAACAGAAGGTAGATTGTGTTATTGTTTAGTCTAAATAGATAAGACGTTGCCTCCTCTTACATGTGTTTTATAAGCGTGAGTTAATATTTCTGTGTTTTATCTTATTCCATAAAAGTCATACATAAATGATAGTGACAATGGGATTTTCAGTGACACAATAGCATTTCTAATTGCCTCTGACAAAACCTCTAATTTTAAAATACTTGGTGACTGTCAAGATAAGCTTAAAGTCTGAACTCTTCTCCTTTGGTGTTTTTGAAAAGTAGTCTCTAGAGAAGGAAGGATGGACACCTTCAAAATCCTGATTTCTCATTTGATTTTCAGTTCTCATAAAAAGACTTATTTTCATTATTCATTTCTGTAAGCTCCTGAGATGGCTTTTCAAATTTCCAAAGAAGCGGAGTTGGAATTCAAAAAAGATTATACAGCATCTAAAAATAACAGGAAGCATTCAGTTTTACAATAATTGCAGTAATTAAATAAACAGCTTTGCCAACCTCAATTTAAATGAGATTACTTATGGATGAGTTTTTTCTCCCCCCTGGTCCTATGAAAATAAGCCCCATGTTTCTTTAAATTAAGCTCACTGATAATACATACCTGTCATGCCATTCCATCTGAGTGCTTGGGGAAATAAAAATTCATAGCAATTGATTGCCCTGTGTAGCCATGGATCCAGATGCCCTTTCAAATATTCATAAAGATCTTAAAGGGGTCCCTGTAGATCCTATTTGTCTGCTGTATATTTATATCTCACTCCAGTCGTCAGGAAAATTGCCAAACAAAAATCACTTTTGCAGCTAGATATTATAGACTCTTTCTACCTTGTATATTTTTGTATGCTTGTGCTGTGTATTGTGAGTGAAAAATGGAACAAGATCAAGAAATGTTCATGAATCTCATATACCAAGTCTCAAAAGTTCATCATTACAGCTGGGGGCTTGAAAGCTGTTACTGATCATAAATGGATGAAAGAAAAGAATAAAAAGAGCTAAAATCAGAGTCAGTTGTAGCAAAATCTGAGTTAAAAGTAATGGACAAAATGTCACATTTGCACGCAAAGTCAGACCACTAAATTCAGCGTTACATGTCTGCTGAGGTTTCAAAACCTCTCACTGGGATCAAGGTAAAGATTAAGTGAGTGCAAATACAAAGCAATTTTTTAAAAGTTTAACTCTCTTTTAGAAAATATTTCCAAGGTATTAAGTGTGTGAAACATATCTTATTCAACTCGCAATTTAAAGGGATCTTCTTTCTGCCCTGCCTCGCTAGTAAGTTATCCATCTGCAGAATCCCAAGAAAGTTGTGAAGAACCTTTAAGCCCTTCTGTAAACGCTTTGTCTTATCTGTTCTATTCAAAAAGTCATGGAGTGGAAGGTGCTCATCCAACTTTATAGAAAAATCCATATCAGTTTGCAGGATAAAAGTGTTGCCACATAACAGTTTAGGAGTTAGCAGACAGTTTCCATTTCCACTTTCATACTTATTAAGATTTTCAACTTCTGTTTGTGCCTCTTTTTAAGAGAATATTCCGAAACTATTCAAAAACAGAAGACAGTGGAAACTTATAATGTCCCGTGAACTCTTCAGACCTTACCCTGCCCTGCAGAAGCTGCAATTAACCTGAACAGGCCATCGCTATCGACACTGCTCCCATATCCTTGTTCCAGCAGAGCATGACAACAGGAGTGCAACAGAGCCAGAACCTAGCCAGGAAACGAGTCTTGTCTGTCACCAGTCGTTTCCCTTCTGCTGCTTAGGTAATAACTGCAGTTCAGAGTCCAGGAGTTAGAAATGTAACAGCTATCGTATCACCTGTGAAGTGATGACACAAGATAAGCTATTGTTTGTAATGCAGAATACTAGTGAAAGACAATTATGTATCACGATACCTGTCACAAATTCCTACCATCTACAGCTATGAATTGAGACACAAAGTGTTAAGTACATCACCATCAGTATATGTTACTCCCAGAGATTTATTCTGAGACACAGTATTGTTATCCATCAGATTCCGCAGGCTTTTGTCAAGTGATTTTTCACAGTCTTGAAAAATACACTGGCAAATATAACAACACGTGAAACAGACTTCAACAAATCTCAACAGAAGGGATGTGGTGATTTGTGTTGTTGTTTTTAAAAACATGAGAAGGACTGATTTTGTTTGAATTAAAGTGACTATAAAATAAAATAAGCAGTGTATATAACTCTAAATTCTATGATATTGTACAAAAGGATCCAATGACACAATCAGTGTGTAAAGTGAATGTGCTATGCACTTATTTTCCACTTAAATAAAAGGGCTGTTTGCTTATGTAGTATCTTTCCCAGTTGAAATCAGGATGCAGACCAGCATGAAGTGAATGTTCACTGTGGGCATATTTCCTTCTGCTCTTGTTGGATTGGATGAATCCACAACAGGAGGAGGTAGGTCCTCTCTAACGTACTTAAGGAAACTCTCAGAAAAAATGAAGAAAACAAATGTTACATAATGGGACTAATTTAAACCTGCAAAATAGGGAAATGAAAACACATGTGTCTCCCCATAGTGTATGAAAAAGAGCAGGGGGTCACCATATGGACTGAAAAACATTTTGTGGAATGACTTAATTAAAATAGAATTAAACTATCTCCTCTAAGTTGTATTCCTTTTGTGGATTTTGTCAGATAGTCCACATAGCCTTAGCAAAGAAATGTAAGACAAAAGGCTAACAATAAGTGCTAGCCATTATCATTTTATGTTTTGAGTATGCTAATATCCCCTTCTGTTACCTTAGTGGGTAAAATGCATTTGCTGGAACCAAGGAAGACTTTCATTCTTAAGGATGAGTCTATTAAATATGAATGAAGAGAAAGTGGAAAAGCTTGTCATGAATGTATTGGATAACATCAAGGGCTTGGAAATTCTCTTGCAAGTGGTATTTGTAGTACCGAAATTTTCAGTAAAGAGATACACTGCAGGAGTTACTCTTTATGGTCCAGTTCACAATCCAATGTGAAGTCCAATGAAGGAATGTGATTGTCTCTTCCTAATGGAAATTTCAGTGGAATTGTCTCTGTTAGTTTCCACATGTTGTCATTGATTCTTTTCAATGGGTACACCTGCAAAACAATTGTTTTCTCATGATAATAATTGTGATGAAAAGATATTAAATAAATGGAAAAAAAGAGAAAATATAGAATAATCAACACATTTGATAGATTTCACGAGAAAAAATCTCCAGTCTTCTGCATTTTAGGTCATAGTTCCCCATTTTTTCTCTCTACTTCTCACTTTTTATGTTGTGGAAATAAAAATACTCCTAATGAAACATTTGTTATGTGGTGGGTTTACTCTTGTTGGCTGCCAGGTGCCCACCAAGTCACTCTGTCACTCCCACTTCTCTACAGGACAGGAAGAAAATATTACGAAAAGCTCATGGGTTGAGATAAGGATAGGGAGAACACTTGACAATTCCTGCCACGGCAAAACAGATCTGACTTGGGGAAGACTTAATGAAACACTGGAACAGGTTGCCCAGAGAGGTGGTAGACTCCCCATCCCTGGAAACATTTAAGCTCAGGTTGTATGGGGCTCTGAGCAAATTGATCTAGTTGAAGATGTCCCTGCTCATCGCTGGGGGACTGGACTAGATGACCTTTAAAGACCTTTTCCAACCCAAACTATTCTATGATTCTATGATTCTATTATAAGATTAATTTGTTATTGCAGATTAAACAGGGTATGATAATGAGAACTAAGAACACATCTAAAAACACCACTTCCCCACTCTTCCCTTCTGTCCAGACTCAACTTCACTCCTGACTTCTTGACCTTCTTCTAAGTGGCACAGGGGGATGGGAAATGGGTTGTGGTCAGTTCATAATATTTTCTCAGCCACTCCTTTGTCCTCATGCTCAGCATGGGGTTCTACTCGTGGGAGACAGTCCTTCACAAACTGCTCCAACATGGGTCCTCTCCATGGGGTACAGTCCTTCACGAACAGACTGCTACAACATGGCTTCCCCAGAGAGTCACAGGTCCCATCAAAAAACTGCTCCTGCGTGGGTTCGTCTCCATGGGCTGCAGTTCCTACCAGAAGCCTTCTCCAGCATGGACTCTCCGCAGGCTGCAGTGTAGGGCATGTATGCCTGCTCCAACATGGGTTCCTCCCCAGGCTGCAGGTGTATCTCTGCTCTGCCGTTACCCTCTGTGGCTGCAGGGGCACAGCTGCCTCGCCATGGGCTGCACCACAGGCTGCAGGGGAACCTCTGCTCCAGCGCCTGGAGCACCTCCTGCCCTCCTGCACTGATCTGGGTGTCTGCAGGGCTGTTTGCCTCACATATTCTCACTCATTGTCTCCCAGATGCTTTTGCACAGTGGGTTTAACCCTTTCTTAAATGTGATTTCATGGAGGTACTACCAACATCATTGATGGGCTCAGCTTTGACCGGCAGTGGGTCTGTCTTGGAGCTGGAGCTGACTAGAATGGGGTCTGTCCAACATGAGTAGAGCTCCTGGTTTCTTCCCACAGAAGCCACCCCTGCACCCCCTGCTACCAAAACCTTGCCACATAAACCAAATACAGTTAATTTGATGCTGTATTGTGACATTCATCAGCTGACAGGAAACTGAATCTTCATTTGGATTAAGATACTCAGACAAAATCTCAGAGAATCTTCTGTAGATCAGACAGTCAGTACATGTGTAGATACACTCCACATTGAAATACATTCTTATTAAGTTTCTAAATTTCTGATTTCCAAAACAGAGACAATGTTTAGATAAAATTTTCTCCAAACATGTCATGAAAGGAAAAAAAGAAATATTAAATTAATCATTCAAATTCCTTTTTTTTCTATTAAGAAATTGTTTGAAATCAGATTTCATTATTGTACACCAAAACACTGACCTGTCCAAATGGGACAATGTAATTTGTTCTATTTAATTACATCACTGATGGTTCTCAACAGCACCTGCTGTGCTGCTACTGTCATTTTCTACATGGTCCATGAAATCAATGAAAGGAAAGTAAGGTTATGGAGAATTAATCAGCACCCATCTTAGACCCTTGGTTCAGTGTGACTCATTCTTTTGTGACTTTACAATTAGTTTGGAATGGTGTGTAAAAACATATTGCTTTGTTAATCAATCTGATTTGAATAATTGCCTAGCAGCAAAATTACTTTATAAGGAAACAAGGTGGGGGAAATGGCAAGAATGTTTTTCTTTTTAAATGTTTTCAGCAAAGAATCTGTGTTTGGCTTAATGTGTGCCAAGGAGAGTGTGAAAAGATGTGAACTTGGAGAGCTCCTGTACATAACAATCAAAGACAAAGAGTAGACATGTTCTTTCATTCCAGACACAATGTTTCACAGGAAATTAAAAAAAAAAAATCTATTTAAATGAATTGAGAATTAGAAATGTACACCCAATGCATTTCCTAAGCAATCAAAATTAATTGTACAGTATCCAATACTCCTCCAGCTTTTATGCGGTCATGTACTAGCTTTCCAGAAGCTATGATCACTGCTTCATTCAACACACAGATTAGACTGTGCTTTGGGGTGGAAAAATTTGTGGCAAAAGCATATAGGATGAAGCAGGGATTATACAAAAACAAGCCATAGTCTTACACAATAGTAAATTAAATGCTGTCCTGGAAAACTGCAGGTTTTTCTCTAAATCTGACACTGAGCTACAGTGTTATTGGAAAAAAACAAACTAAAATTAAACTTTCCCTGTATGCCTGGTAATTTTATGCTTCTGTATGCTGAGATTTCTCAACCTGAGCTGCTAAAATATTTGTGCACTGAGAAGAAAAATGCTCTAAATTGTTAATTTTGAAGAAAATATTTCAGATTATTTAAACTAAACCAAGTCAATAGACAGTTTTTATTTTAGTCTCTTTTGTATTTGCCATTTGTAAAAATGGTGATGTAATACCAAATATTCATAAATTGTCAAAATAAAGTCATCAATCCATGAAGTATGCCAGTATAATTCAATATCTCCCTATTTCTGGTAGGTAATTCATGCCTAATCTTAGACTCGTCATCTGCATACTTGCTACCCTTGTGTTTGTCACATTGAAGCATTTACCTCCTTAGACAGACAAGCAGACACTTCATTATCATCACCTGACAGCAATAACTTCAGTCACAACAACCCCCTGCAACTACAGGCTCAGGGGAGAGTGACCGGAAAGCTGCCCAGCAGAGAGGGACCTGGGGGTGCTGGTCGACAGCTGGTGGAACATGAGCCAGCAGTGTGGCCAGGTAGCCAAGAAGGCCAACGGCATCCTGGCCTGCATCAGCAATAGTGTGGCCAGCAGGACTAGGGAAGTGATTGTGCCCCTGTACTCAGCACTGGTGAGGCCGCACCTTGAATCCTGTGTTCAGGTTTGGGCCCCTCACCACAAGAAGGACATTGAGATGATGGAGCGAGTCCAGAGAAGGGCAACAAAGCTGGTGAAGGGTCTGGAGCACAGGTCTTATGAGGAGCAGCTGAGGGAGCTTGGGTTGTTTAGTTTAGAGAAGAGGAGGCTGAGAGGAGACCTTATCACTCTCTACAAGTACCTAAAAGGAGGTTGTAGTGAGGTGGATGCTGGCCTCTTCTCTAAAGTAACAAGCGATAAGACAAGAGGAAATGGCCTCTAGTTGCAGCAGGGGAGGTTTAGGCTGGATATTAGAAACAATTTCTTCACTGAAAGAGTGATCAGGCATTGGAACAGGCTGCCCAGGGAAGTGGTGGAGTCACCATCCCTGGAGGTGTTCAAGAAAAGTGTAGATGTGGTGCTTAGGGACATGGTTTAGTGAGTTAGGTGGTGTTGGTTAACGGTTGGACTTGTTGATCCTTGAGGTCTTTTCCAACCTTAGTGATTCTATGATTCAGTGTGAAGTACCTACTTACGTCGTTGACAAAGCCATCTATCTTCTTTTTCTAAGAAGGCAGCTGTAATCCTACTCTGGGGATCAGAGTACCTACCAAAATTTTATTTACCTCTTCAGCCTCTGGTCACTGACACAAAATAACCATATTTATATCACTCTCATCTGAGATTTCTGATTTGTGACTCTACAATAACAACACTCTAAGAGACGGTAGTGATTAAACTGATCTGTGCTTGTTGCTGTATAATGGAGGCTGAGAAGCATTTAGATCCAGACATTTACAAATACGCTGGTATCTAGCTATCACTCATTTCAATACTTTAAATCCATTGGTAAGTCAAGATATAAATGGGAAGAAAACAGCACAGAGAAAGGTGGAAGTACGTGTCTAAATTTTATACAAGACTTCGTATAAGGTAACACAGAACAGAAAACACAGATTTTCTTAATTTCAGGAAGAAAATGAGTCTACTAGTCACTACAGTTGTCAGATTTTACTGTCAAAATTTTTATCTGTGGATATATAAATTGATTTTGCACACACTGGTTGGTTTTATTTCTTATTCCATTGTTGTTAAAACTTGTACAAATGCTAAAACATTCAAAACCACTCAATTTCTTTTGGATGGGTGAATATCTACTGTGACATGCCAGGACCTTCAGAGCACTTGAAAGAGTTAAAAAAAAGGCCTGACCTTGGAGAAGAAGGCAACATTGACAGGAGAGATTGAGTATTTGCGATAAATGAAACAGGAAAGGTTGCACTTTGTCAATGGTAAAATCTGTATACGTTTTCCAAACACATTAACACCTTTGACATCTTATGTTCCAAATGCCTAAGAAAATAATAAATTGATTTGTTGTTTTATTACTACTGCTTATCTTTAAGGGACAACAGTAAACCTCATTAAAAGCAAAATAAAATTGAAGTAATCTCTTTAAAGTGTGGACCACTAAGACCAAAGTGGAAAGAAAAATAAGTCTTAGAATGCCATGATGTCAGATACAAATCCTGCACCAGGCATTTTACTACAAATATGATGTTGGATGTAAACAATCTCTTTCCCAAGCTGCTCAGTTGGAAAATTATGTTCTGGGTCCAGTGAGGTAGAAGTGTGCCTCTTAGTCAACCATTTCAGTGGAGGAAACAGACAGTGCATCCATATTCAGCCCCTGACATACTGATTTCTGCACACACTGAGCAAAAGCAGAACTTCTGTTTCCATATTTGTTCCAATACTGTTCACGTGTAAATACAATGTCTGCTGTAATGACTTTCTTTGGAACAACTACCAAGCAATAATAATTTCAAGAAGAAGAAGGGATCCCCTCAGTAGTGCCTATATATGTGAGAAGCAGTTAAGTTGGATTACAACCAGCATTAAGTTGATTTAAGAGAGAAAAACAGGCGAATCATGGAATCATTTAGGTTGGAAAAGACCTTTACGATCATCGAGTCAAAGAGAAAAAACCAACAGAATCAGTATGTCTAATATTTTTCAGTTAAAAAAAATACAAATTTATTTACTACTGTGTATTATATATCATAATATAGTCTATTCTGTTGTTTCATCTAAATTTAAGTGTATGTTTTCTTTTTGACAGAGATAAATTCAGATACATGGAAAGTGAACACTGCTGTTAAAAGTTTGTTTTACCACAAAAATTCATTTGACAATATACCGTCTGCTGCAACTGCCTTTAACTTCATCTGCTGCCACCTACACTGAATTCCAGAATTCCCTGAAGGAGACTGATATTTAAGAAGGAAAAAATACCTGCACTGTTATAACCAGAGAACAATAGCAAATCAGTGTGACACAGAAATCAAATAACGTGATAAATTATTACTGTATATTCTCCCAGAAGTCTTGGATTGCTGTCATTTTGTGAGGAGTTGATCCAACAAGTTACAACATGTGAAAAACAATTAAGGTTCATTTATCCTGACAAAGTGTTATTTATTATTCTTTTTAATCTAGTGCACCGAACTGCAAGTATAAAAAGGTTTTCACTCTAGGGAAAAAAAGTTATAAAACAGTAATTTCTTATATTTTGCTTTTTTAGTGCTACCATTTGTCTCCTAGATTTGTTGGTTCTTTTACAAGTACTTTGTCAGTTCTCTCACTTCAGAACATTCTTGTAATTCAGAAAATTGCTCTTCGCTGAACTGACAATGATTCCTCTCTGGGTGATTTCTTGGCATTTTAGAAAATGTTAGTAGGTCAGCAAAGTTTCAGGTTTCAGAAATTATAAATAATATAGTCACCATTTGTTATAGTCATATTTGAAGATGTTGACTCATCCAGGCCAAGAACAGGAGTAATTCCTTAAGTGACCAAACATACTGCATGAATAGCAACTGCAAATTACTGGAGTAAGCAGTTCACAAACACACTAAAGCTTGGAAAAATTCCCTCTAAACTACACTGCATGTATTTTGAAAGCCTTATTTCCACATACTATGTCTGCTTGTTATTCAAGAAAAATATAAATGTGTAAATCACAAATTATTCAAAAATATTATCATAAATAACAACTGAATCAATTTGTTTTCAGAAACTTCACCATTCAAAACACCTCTGCAAAGGAAGTGTCTGCTGTTAAGAAAACATCACAAAAAATATTCCGTATGTTTAACAGTTTCATGATATACCCCTCTAAGCCTTCCGATATACAGCAATTTTATTGTCACTTACAATGATTGTTTGTAACTGTGCTGTGAGTTTTCTGCTTAAATGGAGCATGAGCCTTTCTTCCTCATGCTTTGTTTCAATGTACAGATTCTGATCCTACGAGAATCTTTCCGTTTTTACCTGAAAAGTACCTAGTTCCTGCATACTTACTTTTCATATGCGCAGTTACTTTTCAGCTGGTGATGTTATTTACAATATTATTTATGAATGTATTGATCTTTTTAATATATTCCGTGAATATACATTTGTGTTAGAAAGTGTTTTAATGAAAATATAAATTACTAGACCAATGTTGGATGACATCTAAATTTCATATGATCTCACATCACTGATGATACTCCGTCTTTCTTTATCATCTTACTGGTTAATGCACTTAACAGAGAATCCAAGAAAAGAACAAGTATTTTTTGACCAAACCTGGTGCCACAAGAATAGAAGACAGAAAGATTGTGGGGAACTATTTGGGAAACCAAGTGTACAAAACAGTAAAGTATCTAGAACTATTAAACCACAGATTTATTTTAAAATAGAGTAAATGTACTCTGAGATATGAATCTCCTCTCTTTACTTTGAGAAATATCATGATTATCTGTTGTGCTGTTGAAGGGAAAAAGTGCAACTTCTCATAAGGAAGTATAATGGCATAAATATTTGCTAGCCAGAGCTGAAGCCATCTCTTGCAGCCTTTTTTCTTTTTTTTTTTTTTTTCCTTTTGTTTTTTTAGGGGCCCAGGTACTTTTACCTGTTACCATCAATCCAGGATCCATAAACTCTGTTGTGGGGAAGCCACAGTCTTGCCTATAGTGGACTTGGTTGTCCCAAGCTACACTCCAGCTACTAGAACACTTGACCTGCAAGACTCTACGGTAAAGCAGGGAACACCTGTGTTGAATAATACCTGCAGAAAGATCTCAAATGTTTCTCTCTTCATCTAGATATCCAGATCTACTGTTGGCCATAGCAAGTATATCTGATTTCAAAGAACTACTTTTTCAAGATACAAAATGTCCTCCCTAGAGGCGTGGTTGCAAATGCAATCCATTGTGACCTGCAGACATATTGTAATTTGTAACAGAGAAAGTAAATTCCTACAAATGGAAAAGTAATGCAGGTAGTCTCTGGCCTAGATAAGATGTAACATAACTGTTGCAGTATTTTTAAAAATGAGAAATAGAGATACTCTAATAATACATTTTGGGTGTCAGGAAGCACACTGTACTACGTCATTAATACAACATCAGAAATGATAGCTAGGATTAGAAGTTAACTTCCATTTCACTGCACAATTGTAATCAATCTTTTGTCAATAGGAGAGCAACACCTACTACAATGATTGCCATTTTGGAGATAGCAAATACCATTTCGGAGATAGCAAATACCTACTCAGTTTTCATTTGCTCCCCAAACCAGGTAACTCAGAATTCAGTAGAAAAAATCAAAACAAAAGCTTGATGCTTCAAATAAAAACTGGTTATGAGACACCAGAGTTAGGTTGTCAGCTAGCTAGGAAAACAAATTTGTAATATGTTAACCAAAGAAAAAAAAAAAAAAAAAAAAAAAAAAGGAAGGAAAAGGGTAGTGGTAATAGATTTCTAAGTCCTGAGGTTTTTATATTTTGGGTGTTTTTTTAGCCTTTTCATCTAGTTTGTGGTGGAAGAAGAACTGACAAAAAACACAAATGAGGAAAAAGACCAAAGGATTGGTAGCAGCAAGAGGATGGGGAAAGTTTGAGTATGGCAAGGTACTGACACAGATGAGGTAGGAAGCAAAGAGAAGTTTCATGGACCTGAAACAACTTACTGGATTCAAAAAATGATCTGTAACTGAATAGGACTTTCAGGATTGTGACCCACAGGATTAGATCCATTCAGAGTTCGTCAGAAAGTGTTCCTTATACAGCACTTTAGCAAAATATTTACTTTATGAGGCCAAGCTACAAATGGGCCTATGGTCCCACTAGCTTTATAAGAAAACCTGCATTGTTCCTGGAAAAAAAAAAAAAAAAAAAAAAAGGAGAAGGTGAAGCTCTTAAAAATGAGGTCCTGACTGCAAAGATTTGTGCATTCACTAAATGGTATTCACTTGCAAATCAATGGCATTTCTAGGAGACATAAATATATAAAAGGCTGGAGTGAGATATGATTACTGCATGTAGCTCTTATGCAGAAAAATCCTCATGGATAAATATTAAGTGTTATGAGCAGAGAGATATTCCTTTCTTCTGGCCCATGTTCACAAAAATTCAGCACAAAGTAGCACCACTCACATTTTTCATTATATGTGCTATTGCAAAATCAAATGCCAGCATCTGTTAATTATGTTACACAGCTTATTCCACTACAGAAATAGATCTCAAACCCAGGAAGTGAGAGAGAGAGAGAAATTTCAAAACCGCATGCTAGGACTCTATAATGATGTCAGTTTTTTTACAGCAAAGCTATTTTTATTGCAAAGTAAACTTTGTTTTGCTGTAAAAAGATTATAGGTGAACTATCATTATCCCTTCCCTGGAAAAAAAATGAATTACAGAGGCCTTACTGATATGTGAGTTTTTTTATAATATGTTTCTCTGTTGTTAAAAGACTATGTTATTCTGATGTTATTTAATTAGTAATTAAATAACAAAAATAGTTGTTTTATCATGACAAGTGTCATCATTCCCAATGTCTCAAATTGAGAATAGTACACTCAGCTGAGATTTCAACTCTGAAATATCAGCTGGCCACAACGGAGTAACACTACTTCAGTTATTTAGAGAAGCAACAAATAAAACTAACATCCACTGAGTCAGTGTATTTGCTGCTCCACTGGTCAGAACTGACCCAGGCAGCATACTTTCTCTACAAGAATGGTTTGATACTGATATCCTCATATATACATGACACTGAAATGAACAGTTGCAGATACGTCATTTAATAGTTCTAATTGATGCTATGGGTTTTAGGTTTAAGAAGTGAGCAATCTCTGCTTGTTACCTGTACATGTCAACTGGTTTTGTGGTAAACAGGTGAACCAGAAAAGGAAGAAAAGGGATCTGCTGACTAGATTAGAAAATGACAGAAACAGTGAGCTGGGTGTGTAGTCACAGGAACTGCAAGAGATAGAAATCTCAGACACCATAATTCTGAATGGCCAAAATAGGACTCTGTATTTTACAGTAATACTAAGAGTAATAAGGAAAAAAGGTAAAACAGTAATCTAAGGTTCAAAATTCAGACCTTAGTTAAGACTTGCCAGAACTGATGTGGCTACAATTCTTACATTCATGCATTTTGATATCATTTACAGCTGTAGCCTGATATAACTAAGGAACTAAGTAAAAAAAAAATTTAAGAGCAAAATAACTTAAAATATCCAAGAATTTGTGGTACTCAGTTGGAAATGCTTAGGACTTGATATTTCAGAGAACTTGGCACTTGTACATTATTTCCAACGCAGCTTCATTAATGTAACAATTTCACAAAACCTGTCTAGGCATCTCCTGCTGATAACCCAGAAAATGTGCAGTGGTGAGTTCCAAAAGGTTTGTTTCACATGAACTGAGGAACCACCTACAGGAATCCTGCACCAAAAGAAGAAACAATATCAAAGTTTAACCACAAGACCAGACTCTCTGTTTCTTCAGTTATATAAAATACACTTAATAATACATAATATGTTACATAAAGTATACTTCTACAGCAACTGAGCACAAGTCATAAAATAGCCTCTTTCACTACTTACTTGAATATAGTTCCAGAATATTTTTTCTTGGATACTGAACTACACAAAGGTATTTGTAAAAAAACCCAAAAAACCCCAAAATGATAATATTTATTAAGGAAAGTACCTTGCAGACAGGCTTGAGCAAATCAAACTAAATTCACAGGCCATCTTTTTAAAGCAATTTTTGATTTTCAAAACCAGATTTATTAAATTAGTGAGTCTTTAATACTGCCTAGCTCTTAATTTGTTTAATTCCAGTGTAGTTTCTTAATACTAAAAAAAAAAAAACCACAACAGAATACCCCCCAAAAACTCAGTCAATGGAACTCAGTCAAGTTAATAACTAGTAGCAGGACTAGACCTTTGTCTTTCCCATCAAATGGAGTGGTTTGAAGCGGGACATAAATCTCATCATCCAACTTCACAAATAAGTGCTAGTAGCAGCAAAGTGTAGATATCTGCATTCACTTCTAGGTTTTGAAGGAGAATTTTCTGCAGTGATCATCAATCATTCAGCCTATTGCATAGCTTCTTACGTTGCCCTTTCTCCCTGTTCTGTCTCTAGCTTCTGCCCTTACGCAGTGTTCCTACTGACATCCTTCTACAGTCTCACACCTTGCTCTCACCTTTTGGTCTCGTCAGTTCTCAGCCTCGTCCTGATTTATATCATGCTCCACTGTTTACCCTCACTTCCTTCCCAACTCTTGTCCTTGCAATTTCTTCCTCTTGTTCCCTCCAAATCTATCCATTGCTCTTCCTCACCTTTCGTATCACATCCTTTCTCTTATTCTCTATACTCACTAGCTACCAACAACAGACATAATGATAAAAGACAGAGACTCTTCCCAACTCTTTTAAGCCCTTTTACCCCCAAATATGGACAATAACAGTTTAGAGGAACAACTGGAAGAAAAAGGCAGGAAGAAAAGGCCCAGAAATAGCATGTATGTCTTCTACAGTCCTAATAGCACTTATAAAACTATATTTTCTTGTCATTTAGCTAGGACATATAAAACCTCTGCGGGCAACAAATAACCTGAGTATTGCATTCCACTTTGGGGCCCCCAATGCAAGAAAGACTTGGACCTGTTGGAGGTATCCCAGAGGAGAGCCATGAAGATAGTTGAAGGGCAGGAGCACCTCCTCTATGAGGACAGGCTGAGAGAGTTGGGGTTGTTCAGCCTGGAGAAGAGAAGGCTCCAGGGAGACCTTATAGTGGCCTTCCAGTACCTGAAGGGAGCCTTGAGGAAAGATGGAGAGGGACTTTTTTTACAAGGGCATGTAGTGATAGGACAAGGGGTAATGGCTTTAAACTGAAAGAGACTTAGATTGGATATAAGGAAGAAATTCCTCACTATGAGGCTACTGAGGCACTGGAACAGGTTGTCCAGGGAAGTTGTGGATGCCCCATCCCTGGAGGTGTTCAAGACCAGGCTGGATGAGGCTTTGAGCAACCTGACGTAGTGGAAGGAGTTCCTTCCCATGGCAGGGGGTTTGGAACTTAGTGATCTTTAAGGTCCCTTCCAACTCAAAACTATTCTATGATTCTATGATTCTATGAATTTTTGTACCTTTTATAATGTGACTGAAGTTGGATAAATCATATCACTGCTATTAAAATGTTATTTCATTTTAGGTTAAAAAAATAAAAGCTTTTAAATATAATTTTTTTTTTCCAACATGGATATAAGAATACTTTTTCCCTAACCTGGTTCTCAGAAATGTCAATTTGTTTTATTTGAACTATTACCTGAAACTTCCTGCATGTGCCAGAAATCTCTTCTTGAAAATGTCTGCTTAAGGTGATTAAACAAAAAAGTTGTAAGGAACTGCAAACAGATTTCTATAGCAAATACCAGATAAATTAAAATACAGACTTTAAACCACTTGCATAGATTTAAATATAATAGAAGTGGTTGTATAAGAAGCAAACATCAACCTGGGAATGATTCCTGTTACATTAGTTTAAAATACAAACAACAGCAAATCATAAACATTATCGAAAAATTTTTTATATTAAGCATCTATTAAAACTGTGAGCTTTCCATTAGCCAAAAGGGGAAAGCAAACACCTCTGTGGTACTTGAATGTTTCTATATACATTTTTTATTAAGCTAATGCGACACCTGAGAATTTAGTAAGACCAAAGAAAGTAGACTGCAATGATATCTTTCAAATCTGAACAAGGTGCATCAATGAACTACACCCTTTTACACTGACAATAGAATCATAGAATCATAGAATTATAGAACGGTTTGGGTTGAAAATGTTTGCACTGGCATAGATTAAGATGGCAAAGTATCAGCTAAATCTCCATGTATACAGCTATGTAGATGCCCTGTCATCTTTGCTATTCAATATTGACACCTTTGCTATTGATTTTTTTCTCTGGGGTTACTACTGCAGCTCTGACTGTTCCTGTCCCCTGCTCCTGCTCAGCCCTAGACTTTCATTCAGGAAACAGGCTATGCTTAAATGATTTGATAGGACAGATTATCCACTGCATCTACTGAGGGCCAGAGAGCTTAATCTTTACACCTCACAGATTCGGAGTTATCTGAGTGCAGCCTACAGAGCAGGTAACAAAATGCTCTAAACAGAGTTACCTCAGAACCCCATGTTCATCCCATCTCTTCTCAATATAGGCGAAGCCCTAATTGATGTCTTAAATGCTGAAAGTTACCATGCTATTACCAAGAGTGCTGCATTTTTCAACAGCTTTCAGAATGATCAGAAGTGATAAGGAAAAGTCACGTAACAACATGGTGATTCAGGAACATGCCTCCTTTCAGACAACATAAATGATTACCAATGCACACAGATCATCTACTTTCTATCATGGTTCATTTAGCTAATGAAATGTTTTGGCAGCTATTCATAGATTTGCAACATAAAACCTACTGTCAGAAGATGTTTTATGAAATAGTGGGACATTTCAGCACATAACTGATTAGCTGCACATTGTATTTAATACACAAGGGTTTCTTTTAACTATAATCTCATCTTATTGAAAGTCAGTGGGTTTCGTAAATACCATAAATGTCATCACTGTTAACTCTTTTATTGACAACAATTTCACTAAGAAACACCACAGGTATTTCTAAACTAATTTTCAAAATACAAAATGCCAGAGACACTGTGTGGTATTGATAATGTACTGTTATGAAAGCAGACCAAATTCGATTTGTTTAGGAGATGAAAAGCTTGCACCAATAAGCAACTTTTGCAAACAAGAACCACAAAAAAGTGCTAGTTTAAATCACAGAAGGTTTAAGGAAAGATAGCTCCTATAAAATCTCACCCTTCTGGTGCTTAAATCCATTAAACTAAAAAAAAGCTGCAATCACAGGAAAAATAGATTAGCAATCAGAACTCCCTGCTCAGTTTCTGACTTTCTAAACCCATGCTGTACCTGTGAAAGGAAGCACAGGAAGAGGAAAGCTCTCCAGGATTCTGAAGCAGACTTGCTTCAAAGTTATTTTATGAGTGTGGCAGTTAGTCTTCATATGAGGAATGAATTACAGTCACCTCCTGAACCTCTGCAGCAGGTCAAATTTCCTCTTAAATTTCTCCAGTCTTTTAAGTGGTGTTTACCAGATTTAACAGTTGTGGAGTGAGGAGCTGTATTGACAAACTAATGTAAAGCAAAGGAAGCTTTCAGACAGTCAATGAAGAAAGTGGCCTATGGGGATGGTAGTTTGGATCAGAAACTTAATCTAGATGTTCTGACTCTCCCTATGGATAAAACTATAACAGGACACTTCTGCATTGAAAATTGTTCTGACTTGTGCTGTTATCCAGTGTTTATTGGCATCTGTCATCGTCGAGTCTCAGCAAGTCTCAACAGCCTTTAAAGGATTTCTGAAGAGGTAGAGCATGAATTTATGTTTTAGACACTCTCATCCTGGAAACTGAAGGGGCAGAGGGTTACATGTAGCCAAAGTAGGTTTTAATAAACAATCCCTACCTATAGAGGTACTATTAATTTTTTTAAAGATCAGTGATGAAAAATAGATACTTCTTTGATGTTTCATTTTGAGTTGCTGAGTATTGTATCAATCACATGGGAGGTACTGTTTTCTGAACACTGAAACACAGAATTGCAGTTAATATTAAACATCAGCCTAGGTGTTAGATTTCTGTAGTAAAAGAACTTGAGATTTCCCATCAGCTTTATACACAGCATAAGGTTCCTAAATAAGATGCCTTTTTAAATGCCCAGAACTGAGCAAGTGAAGCGAATCTCAGACTGACATTTGATAATTTTCATCCAGGATTTCTGGAAAATATAATTCAATCACTCTACTACTTAAATACAATCCCTCTTCCTATCTACCACATATCGTAGACACCTGTCAGTACCATGTGTACCAGGTAAGTACTACAGAAAGTAAGATTTTGCTGTAGTCCTTTGGGAAAACAAATACCAAAGCAATTACAAAATGAAAATAAAGCTGTATGTCTTACAAAAACGTTCTCTTTCTCTGAGGAATCTGAAAACTAAACAAAACCAAAGCAAACCAGCTTCCTGATAAAGTTATTCAGGATGCAAAGTATATTTTTAGTACTTCAGTTGAGTACCTGCAGTGAAGACAATTCAATCAGCCTCACATTGAAGTGTTATTGGTTGTGTTTAGATTTATCTGAGGATTAACCTTGTGTCAACTAACTACATTTTTGAAAAATTATCTTTTTTGATAATCAGAATGTTACAGTACAAGGAACTATGTAAAAATATAAAGGCCACTGGCAAGGTAATGTCTATTTTTTGAGGGGTACATTAGTGAAGTAAAAATAGTCTCTGTGAAAATAAGTGCCCTTGAGTGTTGCAACATACTGTTTAAGATAACTTTAGAATCAGTTTTCTTTATTTTTCTTTGTATTTTCTCTCTTATTTGGGAACATAAGAATTACAAACAACAAAATTCCAATACTTCAGGCAATTGTAAGTAACCTTACTCATGACATTATTCCTCTAATATCTTGAGGAATACTCAAGTGAGTCAACATTTTCAGTATTTTCATTACTTCTGCTACCTACTTAAGAATAAAGTTAATAAGCTTAATTTTCATGTCAGAAAAAGAACTACTTTCGTGCTTCAGCTAGGCACACTTTTAAGCAGAGACTAGGAGTGTATTTTTGAGGAAAAGTCAAAACAATTTTACCAAAATATGTGTCCTTGAAGCTGTGGTTAATAGCTACTTCAGTTACACAGGCTTTATTTTCAAATAGACAACGAATGTGCCTGTCTTCTACTGGGTGAGAATTAATGTTCCTGCAACTTTGCTAATTTTTCTGAAACTCAGAACAATGCTTGATGTAACTTGTATTTACTTGGCAATTCATATGTCTCACACAAGCTCAAAATTATACATTATGCCTGTTACATGCAAAATATTTTGTTACTTTTTCTTATAGTGTTGTTTTAACAAGATATTAGACAGTGCCAAAAAAAGCATAGTAGAATCAAAGAAAAAATTGCTAGAGTATTATCAGACAGAGATATAGTAGGCTTTAGATAATAATGCTTTAGATAAGATTAAATTTGTCATAACAGGTCAAGTCCTCTTTAAATGAGATATTAATGTCCTCCATGGCCTGAAAAATATGCATTTACATGTGATAAACAAATTGGGTTCTGCACATGCAGAAGAACTGAAATTTGCTTATCACAAAGAAAGTTTAATATTGAGTATAAATTGAAACAGTAATAAATATAACCCAATTTAGAAGAAAAAAAGTGCAGTGATTTTATTCACAGAGGGCACAATTAATTCAGTATGACTGCTAAAGTAAATTAAGATAATAAAAATAATCACAAAATCAGTAGCATGGATTTGCAAATCATGGGCCAATCTGTGACCTCAGAGAAGAATATGCCGGTGCAAGTGTTATCCATTAAAGCAGCTGTTACTGAGGGCTGATTCTGCACACTGTATCTCCAGGATGACCCCATTCATGTTACTGTATGTACAGTGGTATAAATCTAACTTCTGGGAAAACAAGTTCAGGTCTTACACACAGAATTAACCTTTCCAGTTAAGCCATAATATTAAAAATCACTTCTATGGTTCCCATAGTCACAGGATTACTTTTTTAAAGAAAGATCTTGTGCCATCTTTCCTTAATACCATCTTTTTTTCAGACATCAAAACTTGCTATAACCTAGTATTAAGTAACCTCAAAGAAAAATGTTTGTTTGATGCCTTGGTTTGTTCCTTTATGTTTCCTTTCACTTGCAAGTTAATTAAACGTTATTTCAGTCAAAAATATTTTTTTTCTTCCAGAAGAGCAAAGTTGGGCACTGTTTATGCAATGATCCAACTTTGAGCACCTTGTAAGATCCCTGCATTCTCAGGCTAAATAGATAGCTCTCTCTGTAGGTTGCTGAGAAGAGAATATTAAATCTAAACCATATTTAGATTTCAAAATACTTTGAAATGTAGATGACTGTCTTCCAATTTAAAGTATTTTGTCTCATGGAGTTCTGTGGAGTGAATGGAGCTGTCCCGCTAGTTCCTGTTAATTATGTGGAAGAAAATGAAAACAGGGAGTGGTACAGCCGTCCAGACACTGATTCTGTAATATTTGCAAGGTAACTCTTTAAATTCTACTAATCTTTTTTCCAAGCAGTAATCATATGATTTTGAAGCAACATTTAAAATTTCAAAGGTTAAACAAGATGAGAAAAACTTCCCCCATCCAGAAATGGATACCATATCTGACTTAACATAGATTCCAGGAAGTGGGAGAAAACATCTAAGGGCCTATATTAGTATACTAGCAGAACTATTTGAAGGACAGTGTGACAGCATGAAAACAACTTTTTTTTTTTTTTTATGCCAGACACAAAGATTAAAAGTCTGTTCTGTGGTAGAAGCTCATCAAGAAATTGTATTTGAGGCAAAAAACTAACATCCTGCGGGTAATTTTGAACATAAACAACTATGTGAAAATCACTTGAGAGAAATAAAATGCCCTGTTCATGGAGAGGAAGACTTTGGACCTATATTCCTTGTAGTCTCTTTTCTATCTCATTCTTTGGTTGAAGAATATTCTGCTATTTTTAGATCTGCACTGACACAGTTATCTTTCAATTTTAACCAACATAAAATGATTATTTTTATCTATGATGAAAGAAATAAGATACATTCCTATTCTATTTTAGACTGAGTTAATCAAATTTGATTTAGCTTGGTGAACTATACTTCTTATGGACTTTGTTATGTGATCTATCACTTATTTCAGAGTGCTGATATCAAGAGATTGCTCTGTTTTTTGTCATAACAGTATGGTTCTATCTTCATAAATCAATAGTTCTTTTGTTTATTTAGTGAGATTGTGAAATAAATTAGAGAAAAAAAAAAAAAAAAAAAAAAGAAACCTTAGGAAGCTACCCAAACCTTCTTCACACTAAAGAGCAAACAGGTTTTTGTGAAGTTCATAATAAATTTTAATTTTTTTTATTTAGTACATCGAAACATCAAAAAAAATGAATCACTTATTGTGGAGGTGTGGCCCTGAGCATCTTAATTTAACTTTGAAGTTAGAGGAGTTTGGACTAGATGATCTACAATGCCTCTTTTCTCTTTTTGACCTATTTTTTCCTATGAATATAAGTAGCAGAGAATATAACAGGGAGGAAAGAAAACACACAAATTTACAAGATCTGAAGCCATTCTAATGTTCAAATACCACTTCCGTTGTATAGGTGACTTAATGGAGTAAGGTTACTGAATAAAATGTTTAGTAGCATTATTTAATATATATATACAAAAACATAAATTAGAGTTTCTAAAATGGGTAATAGACATCCTAACTGCCATAGGCTCTAAGGCTTTCAGTCATTTCTCTACAGGAAGCAGTGTTTCACTGTATGGAATTTCTGTGAGCACGCAGGGAAAACACACCCCAAAACCCAAGTGAAATTATGTATTTAACTGAGATTTTAATTGTCCTTCCCCCTTATGTTATAGCAAAAAACAAGCTAAAACAAATTTATTAAGATGTATATTTAAATGAAATGAGAGCTTAATGTCAAATTTTTAGGCTTCTGAAATTACAGTTATTCCAGAGTTTGGGGAGGGAAGGGATGTTTGTTATTTTAAAAATGTCTAGGAAATACCTTCATCTATCTCAGGATTCCACACATAAATGCATATATTTACAGCTGTGGGATTATCACTGTCAGGAAATGTTTGTTCAATTGACAAAAAGTATCACATGCTCTATGTTATCCACAACATGCAAAATATTGTTCCCTCTTAACCAAAAGATGACATGACCTATCCTCTACCAAACCATTAGTCTAATTAGTTCTAATGCTAAGCACATCAAAATGACCACAACTTTAAACAGACCAACAACATCTTATTTTTGTGCACAAGATATCAAGTGTCTCATCTCCTTTAGACTTTGAAGATCTTAAACCTTTGGACTTTGTATTTTTAAACCACTTCTAGCTTTTCTTGATTAATATTGATCAGAACTAAGCATTATCTTCTGTGTGATTAGCCCCTTAATTTAGAAACCTAAACTGAGTTGAGCACGTTCTCCTTCTGGAAGCTTTCAAAGGCATTCACGCCTATTAACTGCTTAAGAAATTTCAGTATTATTTTACATTTAATACTGGTTTGTCCCTTCATTATCTTCAGAGTGTCTGTAATCACGATCACAGATTAAGGAGGAATAATCAGTGTGACCTTGCAGATCACTGATAGTAGGTCCAGAGTGGGTGAACCCTCCAATTCTAAAAATGCAAGCCTTCAAATATCAGAGGGGAAAATTTCAACTGTACTTTCTGAGACAGAGACTTGCTCAGTACAGTATTCAATATCTGTAAACAAGTATGCAGTTCCAAATAACTGGAAGCAAACCTTAGTTGAAGAAAAATTTCATGAGATTAAAAATTGTGGGATAGACCTCTGCTTGCTGAACTACATATTCTGATATGATGTCCTTCACATTTAACTCAGAAGTATTGAAAGAAGCTCCCCTTCTAAATACATACTTAAAGCAGTGAAAAAAAAAAATAATTGAACAGGTGGCAAAATCCTTTGTGCAATATCAGCACAGATGAATAACACATCAGAATGCTTGGTTGTTAATAGCCACCAGATGTCCAGCCAAAGAAAAAGAGACAAAAAACTTATCAACCCTGTCATACTGCAGTTCTGTAAACAACTTACTGCTGTAGCTGTAATAATACTAACATCAATCTAAAAGAAAATCCAAAACACACAAAGAAAAAAAGTAGAAATCTAATTTCTAACAGTATCATAACAATTAAGTCTCACAGATTTTTGAATTAAGATTAAAACAGAATCTTCCAAAGTTGCAAGTAATAAGCATTAATATATATGTTAGACTCATAAACAGAAACAAATAATTTGAAGTCAGTCTGATGGGTGATGAACCACTGAAGGGGAAAGAATTCAATTTTATTTACTAGTTTTTCTAAACATCTGAGTAATACATGCAATATTAAAACAATATGTAGATAAAAAATTGTAATTACTTAACTATATATCAGATACAAATATTCTAAAACAACTGTTGATATTCATATAGAGCATCCAGGTTTCATTATAGTATTCCAAGAAGTGTATGGGAGACACTAAAATATTGTGACACAGAACATTGTTCTGATTAAAGCTTTTTATTTTGCTTTTCCCACACAGAAAGATATAAAAAAGAATAAAATAAAAGTTCATGTTAAATATAGTCAATTTTTCTAAATGTATCATCACCTAGATATCAATAACTAAAATGGTTTGTGAAAACTGATACCTTAAGAAATTAACTTTATCTACAGAATTCCAAATTAAATAGTTAGGACACTATAACAGGGACTTCATAGTAGGGTGATTTTACTTTACTGTTTTCTATTCATACTTTATTCTAGTAAAACTCTGGAACCTTCTAGAAAAATACCAAACCCCTGTGCATTACCCTTCTTGCTGTATAGCAGTAATATCTGCACTTAGATATAATGCAGATAGAGGCAGCACTTGAATAAACATCCTTGGAAGAACTCCTCTACTTAAAGAAATTGTATGTGATTGTAACCACTGATGTGAAGCTGAGTAGCATCAACTGTGTGCATTCTGTGTGTTTTCCCTGAAAAAACAGAACTGGAGAATAGTGTAATTGAAGATGAGAAATCATATGGCTATCTGTAGCAGAGTCTGTAAAACAGAGTTAGACTTTTCTAAAAAGGAGCATGAAGTAATCTGCATTTCATTGGACACTTGCTCTGAAACCAAAGTTAATTAGAGCACCGTTATCAACACATACTTCAAATTCCTTCTTTTTTTTTTTTTTTTTGATCTTCTGCATTTGCTCAGGAATTCAGACTCAAAAAGGAATAAAAAGTTTTAAGATGACGTAGTCTCCAGATGAGCAGCAAGTTAAAAACTACATTCTTCCCTTCTTCTGCAGGCAAACAGAACTTGACTGAAACTTTAATTTTGTTTTAGTAGCTCCAAGAGTTTAACTACAGGAGTCCATGATCTTCCCATGAGAGGGATAACTAAAATTATTCAATATTTTAAATGCAATTTATACCATTAATTAATAAAAATACTTTTATATTTTGAAATATTACTGCAACTGCAAGCAACAGGGGAGAAGCCACTGTTAAATTATTTCAATAACTTATTAACAAGATATAGGAGAATACAGTTTTCTCCCAAATTACAGTTCATTTCTCAAGCATCTAACACAGTACTTTTGCATCAATAGAGAAAGAAGTCCTTCATACTGATGAGGTGAAGTTCTAAGTCTACCATGAGTTCCTTAGTATTCATTCCATATTCAGTTTTAGTATGTTCACAACATCATATTCATCTAATATATACAAGTAATGCAAAAGTGAAGTGTATTTTTAGGCTTTCTAGAAACCATCTTCTTCTGAAACAGAATGGCATATATGGAAGTGATTTTCAAAAAAGGCATAGCCAGGAATGTGGTAGGTTATAGGTCACAAATTTACTATAAAAGGTATGCTTAATATAAACCCAAATAATAAGGAAAAAAAAAAACTATGAGAAGAGAGAAAAAATGCAGACTTTGCTTTCATAGTAACATCACTGAGGCTGAGTGGTAATAAAGATGTTTTAAGCTATTTTATAGCTCAGAATTCGCTGTTGTATGCAAGTTTATTTGACTAGTCAAGCAAACTCTGCCCTTTAAAGTAAATGGTATATCTCTTGTAGCAGGGAAGTGCTGAGGTACCAAAATACTGCTGTGGCAAAAGATTATAATCCTTAAAGAAAACATAATTACATTAAATGTGAATATCGTAATTAAATAACTAGAAAAACAATGAAGGTAAATCAAGTTAAAACTACCGGACAAAATTCTGCTTTTCCTGAGAGACTTAGCTGAAACCAAGGATGTGAGCATTCAGTGTTAGGGACTGTTCTTTTCTGTCTCTTCTGCCTGATGTTAGTGAAAAGAAAGACCTTTCCTTAAAGAGATAAGTTAAAAAAAAAAAAAACCCAGTGGGAGTAAACGAACTGTCTCAAATGTCAAAATCACAATAACTGCAATGATATCTCATCTTCAGAAGCAAGATAAACAACAGTGAGAAAGAAGAAAGAGATAAAACACAAAGGCAGCAGGATTTTTGTCTTCCCCAATTGAGAGAGAAGAAAGAGATAAAACACAAAGGCAGCAGGATTTTTGTCTTCCCCAATCCAAGTCCAATCATGCAAGTACGGAGGGAAAAACTGACAACAAAGAAAAAAGCTGTCTAGAATTTGAAAATAATATCTATAGCAGACAAACTATATCCAGATTTACGCAAGCAAGCATGAATTACTTACAAGAAAGCCTATTTCCTCTTTCTTAGAGACTCACTTGAAAGATAATCTGGACACAGCTAAAGATACATGACCAACTGCCCAAATTAAAGCAAGTTTGAAGAAGAATTGAAATGCCAATCTTTCCTCTCTTTCTCTGTCCTTTCATATCTAATTAATAGTCTTTCACATAAGTATCTTTGTGAACGTAGTTTGACTTCGATGCTACAAGGACTTAATTTGTTGATTTCAAAGGCCCTCACATGCTGACTTAAAATGTAAATGTTAATTTTATACATAAACTATTAGTATATCTCAGCATTTGCCTTCCACTAAACTGTTAGGATTTACACTTCCTTTTCTTTTGTTGTACAAACAACTGCTTTTGAAATGGAAGAGGAGCTGCTTTAGATTAATCTAATTGGTGACATTTTCATGAAGTTTAGACTGCTTTTAAGGAACTTCAAGGGCTCAGTTTCTCAGCTGCTCAATGTTACAGTGATTTCAGTGGAACTATGGAAATTTTAAAGATCTGTGGCTGTAGCTATATGGATAATAAAGTTTCTATTTCACAGACGTCTGTTTCTAAAGTAGAGATAGATATTTTACAAATGTTTTTTTAAAATAAGACAAAGGTAAAAGTTTTTACTAAAATAGGTAGAGAAGACTTAATTTGCAAAAAATGTTATAAATTAGAAGATATTTATCCTAACATTTATATAGGTTTTTATATTCCAAACTTGAATTGCATTAGATTGTTCTTCAGTGTGTTCAAAGTTTATATTAATTACTAGAACAAACTTCACTGTAAATTAAGTTTATTTAGAAATGCTATAAGCAGTAGTAAACACAAAAGTATTTCTTAGAATTAAACTTAGATTGAAGTCTAAAAAGTACATTTTGCACTGCTTTATTCTCATTTTCATTTTCAGAGGTTTTGTTGTATCCATTTGCTTATCAGTTTCCAAAATTCTGTAAATCAGGGTGTAACTCAGTAGTTAGTATAAATGGCTTGTTTCTATTTCTCCATGAGGTTGGTATAACTTTTCACAGGGTATCATACTCTTGAAAAAAGACTTATATTCCTCAAGACTGTACACAATATTTTGGAGAAAGCTATACTATACTATTTAGAGACAAACAAATATATATATATATATACACAAGGGCTGTAAATATTAGTTAAGCTATCTTCAGACCATTGATGTGTTTTGCAGTGAATTTATGTCTCTTGAAAGGTGAAATATATCTTGGATTTAAGAGCAGCTAAAATATATTTGGGACTAAACATTTCCCTGAGCACTGTTGTTATTTTTAGAAAGAATAATAAAATTGTATCTAATTAAGGCTTAATTACAGTTTCTATATTAACTATGTAATGAAGCAAAAGTGTAAGAAAAATACTCAGAATAGAGTGAAGTCCCTTTTGAAGGGGTTAAAGGATAGGTTCATCACCATATTAGTGTCACAGAACCACAGAATATCCTGAGCTGGAAGGGACACATGAGAATCATCAAGTCCAACTCCTGACTCCACAGGGCAACCTAAAAGTTAAACCATATATCTAAGAGTGTTGTCCAAAGATTTCTTGAACACTGACAAGCTTGAGGACATAAACACTTCCCTGGGGAGCTTGTTCCAGTTCTTGAACAGCCTCTCAGTAAAAATCTTTTTTTTTAATATCCAGTCTCAACTTCCACAGTGCAGCTTTAAGCCATTCCTTCATGTCCTATCACCAGACACCAGAGAGAAGAGATCAGCACCTCCATCTCTGCTCCCCATCATGTGGAAGTTGTAGACAGCAATGAAGTCACCCCTCAGACTCCTTTAAGCTGAACAAACCCTGTATCCTCACTCACTCCTTCTACGTCGTGCTCTCTACTCCTTTCATTATCTTTGTTGCCCACCTTTAGACACTTTCTAATTTTATATCCTGCTTACATTGTGATGCCCAAAACTGCATGGAGTATTCCAGCTGAGGTCTCACCAATTCTGAGGCATACCAAGACAATAATTTATTTTGACATTTTAGCTAAACTGTGCTTAATGCACCCCAGGAAAGGGATGGCCCTTTTGGCTGCCAGGGCATGTTATTGCCTCATATTGAGCTTATCATCAACCAAAACTGCAGCATCCCTTTCTGCAGTGCTGCACTTCAGCCTCTTGTCCCCCAGTCTATATGTACATCCAGGTATCCAGGATTACACTGTCCCAGGTGCAGAATCCATCATTTGTCCTTGTTTCATGTGGTTATACTGTGAGGAAAAAGCTAATGCTGCAATTAAGGAGAAACATGAGAGAAAAATGTTTTCAACTACAGGTCATACAAAATTATTATTAGGCAGCAATTAAGAGCAAATACTTTGAGTTATTTCAGGCACACATTAATGGGAAAATATTCTATCCAGTTCATTTTTCCACTGAAATCAAAACTGAGAGGATTGCATGATTTCGTCAGCCAGACAGCTTCCTCTCCCGAAGGAAAAATTAGTAGCAGGTAAAAAGTAGGTAATAACACAGAAGACATGGCTGCTTACCATAGGAAGCCTTCAGAAAAGGTTAGAGGCATTCCTTACATAATGCAATGAGTGCTGTGTTGTGCACCAAGCCCTCATTACTCCTGTGGATAACCTGGGGCATGGTCCAGCTGCGCTTAACCATCCTACTTCCTGGCAACAAAGCAACTAATCCAAAAGATATTTTATACTACTCTCAAGCGATATTTTTAAAGGAGATAATGAACTGTGTCATGAAAAGTAGTCTGAAAATTGTTGTGAGTTAAAAAAAACAAACAAACCCAACCAATCAACCAGACAAACAAAAAGGCCACAAAAAGGAGCTGAGAAATTGTTGTGCTCCTGGCTAAAGCTCTTACTTTCACCATCCTTGTCAGGGAATAGCTACCAATTCAGACAACACCTATGCCTGTAAATGTTTGTAAATGTGGCAGGGGTTACTGTTCAGAGGTATTTGTCCAATATCTAGAGGCAATAAGGTCTATAGGGGCTTAACCCCAAATAAGTCATTAAACTACAGCATTGCAAAAATAGCAACAGAATAAGGAATTGAATTTTCACTGGGGCAAAACTGGGTTTAGGGTTAACATCTTGCCACAAAGTTCAAGTCAGTGAAGAAAGTTTAAAATTATAACATTCTGGCTGCTGCAAGGTGAGCTGGCTCTTGCTCCCACAAATGTGGCTTATGTAAGCATTGAGCTCCAAGATGAGCTATGCCAGATACAGGTGAAGACAGCAAGTTACTTCTTACACGTACTTCAGGAAAAGCTCTTTCTGGCAATCCATTTAAGTGTTTAACAAAACTGAAATAGAAATGTAAAGCACAATGCAAGAGTTTGGAAGACCTTAAGATGTCAAATATGATAGAAAGACCTTGACAGAACTTTATTATCATTGTTTTGTTATTATTTACTATTTGTTAAAGAGGCAAATGTTCTACAACTGTAAGGTGAAATTCACAATTTAGTTTCTTATGATGGGTGTAGGTATTAACTCCATAAGTAATTTTAGGAAAAGTTAGGCACTTCAGAGAAGGATTTAACAGGCATTAGAACTAGACATTAAAAAATACTAAGGAAACTGAAGTATCTTGAAATTCTACCCTCTTTTAGGTAGAAGGTGAGAGGTCTTCATGCACCCCTCTAAGAATTGTAAACACCTAGTTGTTGTTGCTTAAAATGTCTTTTTTGACAGTAGAGATGTGATTATACCTTTATTCTAAAAGAGTTTGAGAGGAGATGCTGATGGTAATAGTGCAACACCTCACAAACCCTCTGCTGATCAGCTCTATCCTCACTCTGAAGGCATTGAAACCTGTATTGTGATCCTCTGGTGACTGTCCTAGATATTTTGTTACAGACAACTCTACACTTCTCCTTCCGTTCAAATTTTGCTATACTGAAAAAAACAAAAAACAAAAAAAAACAAAAAACAAAAACCCCCCACAAACAAACAAACAACCCCCCCCCAAAAAAAAAAAAAACAAAAACACAACAACAACAAAAAAAAACAATACCCTGAAAAGTCATTGTACAGGAGAAAAGGAGCATAAGGGTTGTCAATCTCTTGTCAATATCCAGTCTGCTCACTCAGAAGGCTGAGAACTACATTACAGTAGAGTACGTTCATATTAGCGTGTAGTGTTGTATCAGGAAAACAAAAACACAACAACAACAAAAAAAACAATACCCTGAAAAGTCATAATTGTATATTGTTATAATTGTAAGGTGAAACTCTCTACTGTCTCCCTTACCACGCTGTAGTTCACATCCTGGACCCATCTCTGGCACATGAACTAGGTTTATTTTGCCTGACTCTACAGATCTGCTCCTGTTCTGCTGCGCTGCTTGCTAATGAAGATGTATCCAAATGCTACTAAAAAGTCAGATTAAATATTTATTTGGAGAATAGGTTTAATTCCAGCCTGTTAGGAAGGAAATTCCCTTAGAGATGGAAGGTATGTATTTGAACTCCTCAAACACAGATGAGGCAGTGCTTAATCTAATAAAGATAAAGGTCAGCTGGTATTAGGGATA
>NW_010105455.1:971-2114 GCF_000699245.1 Pterocles gutturalis | reverse complement strand
CTGTGATTCTGTGATTCTGTGAAATGAGAGGAGGGGTGACAATTCCTCTTGCCCTGGCCACCACTGTGGTGGAGGAGGAGACTCCAGCAAAAAAATGGCTCCAGAAAACAACAGGAGACGGAATAGGGGAACCAGGCTGTACAAAAGGTAATTTTCTTTATATAACAGCCCATATAGCACTGTGCTTCAAATGTGTGGAAAAACTGTGCAGATAACATGCCATAGCTGACAGCATCTAGAACATTGTGTTGAGTTTTGGGCTCTAATGCAAGAAAGAACTTGACCAAGTGGAGCAAGTTCAGTGGAGGGCAGCCAGGATGGTGAAGGAGCCTTGATCACTTGTCTGGGGAGGAGAGGCTGAGGGCATGAGGCTTGTGGATCATGGAGAAGATAAGGCAGGTAGGTGACTTAAAACCTCTGGAGCTGCTCTGCTCATTCAACTATGTCAGGTCATTCTATTGAGTACAAGATAGGCATTGCAGGTTAGAAAGCAGAGGGTCACAAAATGCATGACACAGCAAACTCAAAGCAATCCAATGTTAACAATCCCTTCCAAATCTTCCTGTAAAACTCCCTCCCAGGAAACCCTCTGAGCAACACCCGTCTAGCCAGGCATACTGGGAGAGCATCTGCAGAGAAAAGGACAAGATAAAGGCATGAACTGGATGCAGCAGAACTTTAATGAATCTAAAGAGGGAAATGAGGTAGAACAGAGTGGATGATGCAGTCCACAGAGAACCAGGGGCTGCAGTGGAGATGCTGTCAGGTGTTCATCTGCCTGCCCCACAGAGGGAGTAGGGCCAGCAGGTCCTCCCTAGGCTGGCTTAGTGGGGCTAACTGCCCAGGGGAGAACAAGAGAACAAGGACACAGGAGGGAGAGGACAGAGCGGAAGAGGGGAAAGGCAGGCATGGGTTGTGCTTTCCAAGAGCCCAGGCTGTCCCCACCCTTTTGTAAGGGGTGCTGGGGTTGCTCAGCCCCTCTGACAGCAACAACATGATGCTCCATCCCCAGTTCAGTACCATCTTTTGGGTTTCTGGGGACTATTCAATGGCCACCTCTAGCAGCTTTAGCAGGGGAAGCACCTCCTGCCACAGTAGCGGCTGCCGGAGCCCGGGAAGCCAAGGGCAAGAAAGCCAAACGCC
>NW_010105455.1:302-600 GCF_000699245.1 Pterocles gutturalis | reverse complement strand
AAGAGTTGGAGTAATTCTATGCAGGTCCATGCGTTTCTCCTTCTCAGCCAAAAAGATCCCTGCCAATAGCAACCAAAGCCGGGGAGGTCCCTGCCTAGCCCACAGCTCACCTCAGCCAAAACCCCACTTCTCTTCATGCCACACATTCTACTCCCTTCCCACTCCCATAAGATCTAGCCCTGTGACCTAGTGGAAGACAGGGTATGTGCTGAGAAATATTGAGGCAGAGGACGAGGACAAGAAGAAAGGGTTTAAGACTCACGTGTTCCAAGTAGATGCAGGTGCGAGGAGCGGATGA
>NW_010105455.1:0-248 GCF_000699245.1 Pterocles gutturalis | reverse complement strand
GGCACACAGTCACCGCATGCTGGCAGAAATTTTCCATCAGACTCACCTCCAAAGCAAAATATCCTACCTAATGGCACAGACTGTGTTTTGGTTTTTGTCAACACTGCCATTTCATTTCCTCATTTCTGACATGCTTACTCCACCATGGAGGCTCCTTTCATGTGGCAGGATGAGACACCAAAGGATATGCTGGGTAAAATGGTTTCAGGGCAGGCAGAGGATGTGCCCCAAGTCCTGCAGGGGTCCTA
>NW_010105454.1:49359-76787 GCF_000699245.1 Pterocles gutturalis | reverse complement strand
TGATTCTGTTATAAGTAGGAGCTGGACTCTCACCCTGAGTTAGCAGTAGCATTTTTCAGTTGCAATTTGCTATAGTTATAGTTCAGGTAAGATTTGTATGTATGTTTTATTGTTTGGCAGTGAAGCCCACCAGAGGTGTGCAGATCTGGTGCTTCTTGGGGAACTGCAGGAGTTCTCTCACAGGGAACTGGAGCTGGGAAGTCTGCAACCTCTTAATCTCTGTCTCCAAATTTATGCCTCGATCCTTCCATCAGCGACTCAGCTGAGCCTCGCAGTTGTGATTTGTTCTTCAGTCTTGAAGCAGACTCACGCTCCAGCCTGATCTCTCCTTTCTTCTATGCCCTGTGACTAAATATATCTCATTCCTCTGTTTTCTCTTTGTGAGGGAGCACAGCTCTCATTGCAAATCAACTTGACAGCTCATCAGCTGGAACAGGGTCCAAAGTTCTTCCTACTTTCTCTAGGCTCTTGTGTGCCCATTTGCTTCTCCTCTGAGTGGGGTGAGTCAGGTGGGTCATGGATGCTGCTCCTCCTTCTCACACAGTCCCCCTTCCTTTAGACCTTGGCTTTTCATGTAGGTAGCTTGTGCAGGGAGTATGGGCCATGTTATAGTGCCACTGTGTCATTCTGCTGCAAGGTCTCAGCACCTTGTTGTGTGGCAGCTAAGTATAAAGAGAAGGGAGAGCACGTAGAGTTTTTGTGGAAAAAAAAAAGGGGGGAAGTGGCTGGAGGTAGCTGCAATCTAGTCCAGGTAATTCATAGTCTTTAGTGGCTTATCTATTCACTTATTACCTGTTCTCTGGTGATTTAAGCTTTACCTTAGGGGAAAAAAAGGTTGAAAGCTGTGCCATGAACCCAGGGCCTTAAACCTGGAAGAATTAGCTAGCCTGAGGAACCAGGGGAAAAGAGAGATTGCAAAGAGAAGAAACTGGCAGGCAAGCATTAAGCCTTCTGTCCCTCAGCAGAGGAGGGAATTTTCAGGGATTTAGAGACTTGGTTGCCTTGGGGAAATGCAGGCTTATTAAATGGATTTCAAGAGCAACCTGAGCTGGCTTATTTTGTTGTGAGGAAAGAAACTGAATGCTGTTGGCCATGTTGTGAATGTTCTTCTCAGTCGGGGACTGGAGAGACTGGTCTTGGACCTGCCCTGGCCTGCTGGTACTTCACTGCCAGGCAAGAAGGAGGTGCCTTTTCCCAGCAGCTATTCTCTGCATCAGCCTTTGTCATGCTGAAGGTCAGGCTAGGTGGTCTGAGGTCCTTTCCAGCCCAAAAAACTGCTCAAAACCATTTCCCCTCAGTAGAACTTGCCTTGCAGCAATTCAGCTTCATCTGACTTTGGACATGACCTTGCTTAGGCATCTTCATAATAGGGGGAAGGAGGATCGAGTACAAACAGGTGAGAATCAGGTTTTGTGCCTTCATGATCCTGATGGCTGTTGTGCCTTGGAGGCTCCCTGCGCTCTGGTTGGTCTGTGTGGGTAGCTCTAGCTGGAGCCCAGCAAGGCAGGAGACTGGTGAGGCAGAACAAAGGTGGTTAAAAATCAACAGGGTGTACTAGCCAGTGATACTGTGCCATGCTCTCAGAAAGGGAGAGAAATGACTTGTCAAGGCTGGTTTGTTAAGACCTTAGTTTCATGTAACAATGCCTGAATATGAATCTCCCTGTTTTTAGCAGCAGACTGTTGAGGAACATTTACTTTTGAGTTTTATTTTCTACGCTGTGTCCTAAGTCTGTTTACAGGCACAGTCACACAGTACAGAGAGAGCTGTTCTCCTTTGCTTATTACAACAACAGGGACAAATCTCAAGACTTTACACAAGCTTGGGCTTGATAAGCTGCCAGTACCTACTGTAGTTTGTTCCTGCTTTAAATTGAGCTGGACTGTACAGCAGCACCAACACCAGCTTTGCCTGCCTACACAGCCATTGTGCAGCCAAACTCACTGCCTGCCGCCAGCAGCTGAACTCGCCAGTTCAGACAAGGTCTCAGTAATACACTGCAGAGCAGCAGCATCAGACCCTAGAGCACTGGGAACTCTGAGGGGCAGAAGGGGAGGTCTCTGGACTGCTTCTAGGAGTTGTGCAAAGGGGGGCTAAGGAAAACCCGACAGTGGATTTGGTTTCATTGTGTAGACTCTGTTTCCCAAAGGCGATTTTTTTAGGAGTGAGCACGTTGAGAGGGTTGAAATTGCTACACTTGAATGATTCTAATTTCCGGGCTAGAGCATGGGCAAGTAATTTGATTTGGGCAGAATAATAAAAATAATACAATATTTTCTTGATCAGCCACATCATGACCTTATTTCTGAATGAACGGGATGACCTATACTGTCCTTCTAGATACTTCTAAAGCCCCTTTCACCATAGACTTGACCTGCTCCAGAGGAATTTTTTCTCATTCCCCTCAATATGACAATATGAGATCAGGCCTGCTTGGTGCAGTGTGAACAAGTGGTCACATGAATAGCACTTCCACAAAGTGCACAAAGGATTGCATGTGTTTTTTCAGACATTCTATGTGATGTGTGGTATCTGACCACCAAAGGAATTGGAGAGGAAAAAAAAGACACTCAGCTGAAGAAGAGCAGGACAGAAAAATGTAACTCTCCGTATCTTCCACCTTATTTGCTGTAATTGTTAAATAGTGACCCTTCCTTTCCACACTATCTGGGTTAAATGATTGGGTTCAAACTAACAACCACCTGTATATCCAGTGTTGTCCATTCTCATACACTTGGTGTTTAAGCACATCTAGAACCTGTTTTGGATTAAGCTGAGAGAGCCTTCCAGAAGTCTGCTATGGTGTGTGTTTTGAAAGATTAAATAACATTCCCTACCAGAAGTATGAAGTGGTGAGATTAATGGATCTTCTGACTTTGTGAGGATCACTTGGGCCATTTCTAAAGGCCACCTGTCTTTGTTCCCTCCATTTCCTACCTGGGGATTCAGCTTGTATGCAGAGATGACACCTCTCTGCCCTTCCAAATGAGGTTGCACAGCAGGTTCTTTCCAAGGTGGGTTTTGTTTTTCCTTCCAGTCTGGCAGTAGTTTCACTTAAGGGATTTCACACCAAGTCTTCACAGTTGTTCTTTATGCAGAGAAAGGGGCTATTTTTTTTCAAAACACTAGAAAAGTACTCTGAAAATCTGTGTTTGTGTTGTGTACTACTGTTTTCCTCTTACAACCTTTGTGTGCTGCTTATATTGGCTATGCCTGCCCAGTGAGGATATTGTTACTTTCTTCCTCTTTATTTAAAATGTATGCTCTTAAGAGATTTGGCTATGTGATAGGCAACTTTTCCAACCTGGAACTCCTAGAAGCTGAAGCCCCCCCAGCATGAGGTTAGATTAAAAAATCATGACACTTTTTCATCAAAGGAGGGATTTGCTTTTCTGTGATGAGAATTTGGAGAATTTAGGGACACAGTCATGTAATATTGTCAAGATTTTCTTCAAGGTTTTGAGGAAAATATTTATTTCCCCTAGAAGGTAAAATAGAAACCAAAACCCCCTCTTAACTTCCATGAAGGCGTGTGTGCTCCCCTCCTGAGTGAGTAGGGAACCAAAGTTAGGAAATGTAACTGTCCTCATTATACCAGAAATTCTGGTAATGTTGAACGTCGGGTGACAAGTCCCTTGGGCACTGCTCTAAAATCATGCTTTTATGGTTTCCCTGTTTCTTCAGTTGGGCATATGTTTCCAAATAATGAAAAAAAAAAAAAAAATTAGATGAGTGTTAGTCCAGCATGCGAAACCAAACCTATACCTTCTTTTGCTGCTTTTGCCTCTGACTCACTTTGAAGTGACATGCTGAGCATAGGTCTTGTCCATAGAAACAACTGGGTGTCTTGAAATGCATAAAGGCACCCTGGAGCAAAAATGTGCTGGTGTGGCAAAAGCTGGATGGGCTTCACGGTTTTTCCTTTCACCTTAAAGTGTTCTGTTTGAGCTCAGGCTTCTCTGGGGCTGTTGGCAGGTAAGTTCGTGCTGGTACACACCGCTAGCTTAGCAGGGTGCCTTGGCACTGGCTGGTTTTGCCTGCACTTGTGCAGTTGCAGAGTGGCAATTCCAGGAGTCACAGAGAGCTTGCCGTGGTTTTTCTGCTTTCTTTAAAAACCTGGAGTCCAGAGAGGCTTTAATCAAGGTCAGCTATAGTTCCTGCCCCTGCCTGCATAGCTGTTTTCTACGCAGTTTGCAGAGAGGGAGAGATGTGCCTCTCCAAGCCTGCCAGGTTGTAGGCTGACCCTGTGGGTGACAGCAGAGCCCCAAGTGCTGTCAAAACTGTGCTCTGACCCCACCTGAAACTGGCTGTTCCTGTATTCCCTGATAATAAACAGCATGGTTTTTGGTGAATATAGTCTTGGGGCCATTTTTACCAGAGGGTGCAGACCTTGCCAGTGAATTTGGGATCCTATTCCGAGAATGCGAAAGGCTGTCAGCTTATATAAAGTCTTATGCAAGAAATTATTCCAGGGAGAATTCAAAGCTGATTTTTCCTCCCACCTGTGGCTATCCATTACATTTTGCCTACGTGTTCTTTCCATGCCTTTTTTATTCTTTAGTGAACTTAATACCTAAGCTACTGAGCACATTAGTAATGCTTGATTGCAGCCCGTAGCCCCTGTGCTTCAGTGCCGCAGCTCTGTTATTACAGAAGCGGGAATGTCCTTGGCCTCCTACTCAGCTGCTCTGTGAGCAGGAAACAACACCTCATTAATATCTTTTACTGACCAGTGATTGCTAGGTGTTGCTTTGTGGAATGAGAGAAGGAAAAGGCTCTTTTATGGTATTTGGCCTATCTCCTGGATATTTATAGGTCTACACTGTCTATAAATAAACTGGTAATGGGAATTGTCTCAGCACAAGTTATGGATGGACATAGTACTCTGCCAGCACAACCTCTAGTCTGAGCCGTTGTAGGCTTGATTGACAGAATGTGGTCTGGGGGCTGCTGCACCTCTGACGTGGGATGCTGAGTGCTGTGGGGGCATTGGGAGTGGGCAGCTTGGGGGGAGCGATGCTTCCATCCCAGGAAGGAGACCCCCCAAGGAACACACCACCAGGGCCTTGGGTGCACCAGGGAGCACAGAGCCATGGCTTCAGCACCTTGTAGCAGATAGAGGAGCACTGGAGACACCCATTACTGCTGAATTCTGAGCCTGCTTTCTCTTCAGTCGGGAGCAGCTTGATACTGACAGGAACTAGTAAGACCTGTGCTCTATGAGTTCTCGCCTGTCTCATGTGCCATGTTAGATTCAATTGATCATGTACAGTGACGGAAATTTCTGTCTTTCATGATATATTTTTATCTCTGTAGAAACTGAATGGTGCTTTTATGCTACAGTGAAGCATAAAAGTATAGATAACAGCTTTTGTGTATGGTGATAGTTACATTTACTCTCCTGCATGCTTCAAATCTCTGCAGGATGGATTTCATTGAACAGTGGGTTTCTCTCATTGACTGATCTGCTTAGAAGGACCTTCCTTCTGGGGTGATTAGTGGCAGGACACTGTGTGCTGCTTCATCCTGCATTTGACTCTGAAATAGCTGCTGATGCTTCCGCACCAATTGTGCGTAAACATTGCACCTCTGTTGGGGAAAGGCAGCTGCCTCTGCTTTCAACCTGTCCTAATGGTCACAAGTAATTTGCACTTTAATTTTTAAATTTAGCATAAAAGCATTAGTCCAGGTATATTCTGAAAGTAAGGGACCTTCACTCAAGTTCATACATTACTGTTTCTCCTTGCTTCTTAGAGATCTTCTGTGTGGCTGTTTGCCAGAGGTCTGCGTATTAGGTACCTAAGCAAAGGTGGCTAATGGGTAGAGAATACAAGTGGAAAAAAATTCTAACACATGAGCATTTCTACTGGAAACTTAAACCTAATAATTGGGCTTATCTGGTGTAGAAATGGAAGACTGCAGTATGACTTGCATAATGTATGCAGTTGAGGCTGAGAAAATTCACCTCAAAATTTGAATTTTGCATTCTCAGAGAGAACTGAAAATGGTCTATGAATAAGGCATTGCTGACTCACAGTTATTTGATAAATAATATTAATGATAATAACTATGCTTAATTCAATAAATTAGTTCAGAAGCTTTTTCAGAAATTATTCTCAAAATAGGATGAAGGAAACTTCATCAGATTAAATAATTTTCTATCAGTCACTCAATAGGATCTGTGAGGGACTGATTTTAAGTCACTTTAATTTTAAATCAGCAAGCTTAAAATTGTCTTTTAATTCAGTGAGATTAATTGCATTTTTCTGTACTTGAATTTTCCCAACTCAAAAGTTGTAGCACTAACTATAAAATATTTTTATTAGATTGTTGTAACCAAATAAAAATCTTTACACAAAATGTGTTTTTTTCAGCTAATAAGGATATTCTGTAGCTTTGTATACTAAACAAGTATAAGAAAATATTTTTTCACACACGAATATTCCCATTTTAGTAGATTTAGGAAAAGGTGAATATGTTTCATATTTATAACTTTCTGTTTATGACGTGTATCAAGTTAGTTTTGGAAGGAGACTGAAACGCAGATTCATTCATTAAAACCAAACAGTTTAAATTATTTCTAACATGACTTAATAGATTTTCCGTACTGAACAAGTTTTGAAATCTGTACTAAAATTTGCACTCTACAGAATTCTGGATAACAGCAGTGAATATGCCAATATAGAAACTCTGTAGGTGCTGGCATTTGAATGAATAGAAACTTTCTTTAATTCAGGAACTGGTTTGTTGTACTTTATTTATAAAGTGGGATATGATAATTTAGTTAAAGTTATTTCACCCCATTCTTTCCATAAAAAAATTGACTTGTTTAACTACTTACAAAAGCTCACTGATTCAATAAATGACAGTTTATTGAAATAACTATAGCATTATAGTTAATTGTTAACATTTGTTGTTTTAAGTTCATTTGAGATATAAGTTCATTTTTTAAGTATAATAATATAATCAGAGAGAGTTTTGACTAAAATGAAAACCTGTATCCTAATAATTTGAATAATTGATTTTTCTCTACCTTGTTTACTTATAACAAATTGAAGTTTCAAAAAAGATAAAGCTACCTCATTAAATATCAAGATTACTGAAATCAAAGAAAATAACAGGTAGTCAGCAGCTATTACAGGAAATTGCTGTGGGTGGTTTGGAATAAGAGCTCAGGTTTCTAAGACCAATAGAAATCTAGTTTTCCCTCATGTTGAAACTAATTTAAGAGGTTTATTTACTGCCTGCCTGTACTTGAAATTACCAGGATGTATTTAAACTCTGTGCAGGAGATGGGTGTTTAGCTGGTGTTGGTTGTATGCCTGTTCTGGATGAGGACTTCACGTAGCAGTAGGTTCTCCCTCCTCACGTGGGCTAGAGCCTATCTGTGGCATGGGGCAGTACCAATGGGATGCGCATTGCTGGTGGCAAATCCACCTCTGCTTACTTTCTTGCAAGCAGCAGTCCTGTGAAGTTCAAAGTTAAACTTCGTGTATGTTGAGTCAGTTAGATATGCAAACATCTTAAACACTGGAGAGCCATAACTCAGAGGTCTGATTTTTTTTTTAAAAAAATTATTTAATAAGTTAGTCTATATTCTGCTCTATTTTTGGCATTGGGAGGTTAAATTGGCAGGCAGAAGTCTTGGGATATTGCTTTGTTTACTTCATTTTATTCTTTCCCCTGTTGTTTCTAATGTTGACACTCTTTGCAGCTTTGATCAAAGAAAGCTTTGAAGCCTTTCTTCTTCAGCTCTTAAGAAACTATAACTTTAGAGCAACTAACTTCATAAATGCAGAGCCCATCTCCCTCCTGTTTAAAGAAAGTCAGCCCTTCTTCGTCTGGAAACGTGTACCTCTTCAGTGAGGAGTCTGAAACAGAGAATTGGGAGGTTTGATTCATCTGAAAGAATTCTGCAAAGTAACTTTGTAAAATGATATAAATAGAAACATGGGTTTTAAAAAAGAAAACCTGCTTCATGTATGTTTAACAGAAATGAAACTAGACTTTCTTTGCCTACACTTGTTGATGTAGACTTAGTGGAAATGTGAAGTTATATTGTGAGAAGACAGGAGACAGACAGAAGGATAAAACTGGAAATAACCACACTGACTGACCCCATCTCAGGCTCACTGAAGTGCAGAAAGTAACCAAATAGATTTACTAATGGATCCATTTTAGTGCCTTAGTTTTAGTAATTTATCCTGAATCAGGCTCTGCTATTTTACCAGCTGTCTTTATTTTATCCTTTGCAAGCAAAATAACGTGCATCTAACACCTATGGCAGTGATATGATCCAAACATTTTTGTCCGTCTTTATGGTTTGTTATAAGATGATAGCATTTGTACTTTGTTAGCTTTCTTCTTTCTTTCTCCAAATTATGGTCAATTGGCCTCGATCTCTACTGTTTTCTTTTACAGTTGATGCTTAAGGTAGGAGTAATATGACAAACTGAGCAAAACCACAAAGTTTCTAGAGAGTAAAAAACCCCTTGAATGTGTGTGTGGAGTATTTGGTTGTACATCTTTTGCCTTTGTTATTCTAATAGTGAACTCCTATTTTAATAGAATTATCATTACATAGAGTACTCTGATCATTCAGATACTATAGGAATTCTCTGTTTTATCTTAATCTTGGGCTCAGCAAGATCATTGGGTCAGGATGCTGTCAGATTAAGTAAATTACCTTCAGAGTAAAAGATTGAATACTGGCTGAAATACTCAAGCTAGGTCATGTATAAGTTCCTTCTTTTCTGTGTTGTTCCTGATGTTGTGAAGAATTTATAGCTGAAGATTGTTTACACTTTTTTTGTCTAGCAATTTTAACACCCTCATTGACAAGGAGTTCCAGTCATTTTTGTAAGTCCTTCTAAATGTTTGACTTGTTGGGTTCTATCCAAGGTGGAGTCAACTGATCACTCCTGATTCCAAAGGAGATGGCCTTGGCTGCATAAGCTTCAAAATGAGTTATACCTTTTCTTATATACAACTTACATAACCGTAGGTGCTCCTTCAATTGCATTGCACGTCTTATGTCTGTCTGTTGTTTCATCAATTATTCAGAGATATTGGCCTCATGTAAGTGTAACAAGCATTTCAGTTGATAGCTTCAGGAAGAATATTTTTGGCCTAAGGAAGAATTTTCTTTGTTATCACAGTAAGATCCAGGAACTCCAATCTCGCACCAAGAGCCATTGTGGCAATAAATGAATATGTAACAGAACAACACTCTGTGAAGGACAGGACTATAACCTAAGTAAATAAGCTGAAATGTCTATGCCAAAGAGGCACCCAAAAGTGTGTTTGAAGGAAAGAGCCCTCAGTATGACAGTGAAGTTGTCACTATGCCAAATGATTTCGTGATATGCTGTAGGTCTACCTAACCACATAAACATTTATTTATATATGTTATGGACATTATATATCTATGTTCTGGTTTTCACAATTTTTTATATCAGATTTTTAGATAAGGATGATAAATCCTGCGTGTCTACTTAGTTATACAATATTAATAGCTTTAGATATACAATATTAATAGCTCATTGTAATAGCACCAACTAGATTGTTTACGGCTGGAAGGTGGTCCTAACCCCTTTCTCCTTCACCCTGCCTGTCAGTTACCTAGGCAGGTGGTAAAACGTTTTTTTTCCAGGGAGTTTCTGTTACAGAAGCTTTCATGGTCAATAACGACCTGAGCCAGAGTTCCCCTGTGTTTCTTTCTGTGTGCCTTTACCGCTCACATACACAGAGAAGGGACTAGGGAAATAGGAAAATAACTCTGCATCTAGTAACAGAGAACTGAAATTGAGAAGAACTCAAATACGTTCTTCTTGGAGAAGGCAAAGCTCAGGTAAACAATCTGTTTTGCACAACAAGAGAACTGAGAGTTCTCAGTTACATTCATAAAACTTCTGTCCCACTTGACATGAATTTAAAGATTAAATTAGTATGTCCACATACATGACAGCTAAAAGAGAGGACATACTCATGTTGATAAGGATGGGAAGTGTCAAGCCAAAAAGGGGAAGTGTTGTTATTAAGAATTAAATCCAATAAGATGAAAATTTAGAATAAATACCAAGAGTATGATTAATAATCAAATGTCTAAAAATGCATAATAGTGTAGAGTGCAAGGGAAATTTTATCATTTTTTTACAGCTGAAATACCAAGAGATACAACCCATTTGGAGGCTACCTACTGAATGTCTTGCAGGGCTGGGGATGTGTTGTGGGTTAGCCCTGGTAGGCAGCTCAGCCCCATCCAGCCATTTGTTCGCTCCCCTCTCAGTGCCATGGGAGAGAGAACCGGAAGGGCAAAAGTGAGTAAACTTGGTGGTTGACATAAAGACAGTGTAATACGTAAAACAAGTTCCATGTGCAAGGAACAAATTGACTACTTCCCATTGGCAGGAAGCTGTCCATTGCTTTCCATCTTTGGGAAAGCAGTGCTTCATTATGCGTAGCATTTCATTGGAAAGACAAATGCCACAACTCCAAACATCCCCCCCTTCCTCCTTCTTCCTCCAGCTTTATATGCTAAGCATGATGTCACATAGTCTGGAATATCCCTTTGGTCAGTTGGGGTCAGCTGTCCCTGCTGTGTTGCCTCTCAAATTCTTGTGCACCCCCAGCCTGCTCACTGATGGGGTAGTATGAGAAGCAGAAGAGGCCTTCCTTGACTCTGTCTAACCACTGCTCAGCAATAACTGAAACATCCCTGTGTTATCAACACTGTTTTCAGCACAAATCCAAAGCATAGCACCATACAAGCTATTACACAGAAAATCAACAGCCAAAACCAGTACAGGATAAAATATCCCCCGCCTTTTGAAAGTACAGAGAACTGAGAATTATGGCCTGTAGCATTAGGAGTGGCTGGAGTTGTTACACGAGACTAAAAAAATTATTGGTATGAGTCTATGAACAAGGAAACTCCTGGACACCTGTTTCCATTTGTTCAATTTTATCCCTTTTTTTCCCTTCTCCACATAATCATGTGCTTTGTTTGTTTGGCCTTTTTTGTTTGTTTGTTTTGTTAATGTTGGTCTGTGGTATAACGAGTCTATATTGCGCGTTTCATTAGGCTGGAAATATCCAGCTGTGCTGTCACTGGCCATGTTGTACAGCTGTGAATAATTGGTGTCTGCAATCTCCATGGCACATGTGAAAAACATGAGAAAAGGATCTCAAGAAGCAGATGTACAAGCAAGGTATCACCTGTAATGTTTTACTCATTGGGTTTGTGCTCATGACCCCATGGTATAAGGTTTTGAGGAAGAAGGAATCTTTTGTTAGACCAGTTGAAATATGCAGAATATGGAAAGAATATCATGGTCATGAGAGGCTTAACTGAAGGAGGAGTGGAGTTAACAGCCTCTTGGGGACAGAAATTAAAACCAGAAAAATATTTGAATTAGAGGTGGTCCTGTATGGAGTCACTTCCTTTCCACATGCTTTCTAACTACATTGTGATGAGTTTATATTTGGAAATGGTTTCCCCTTTTCTGTCTGACAATAGCTACTTCATGCACCTGCAGCCATAGGGTGTTTTTGTAAGGCTTTCTGAAGGTCCAGGGCTGCCTGTGCATGAGTGCAAGGGAGCCTGGTTTGCACACCAAGAGGCAAAAGAAAGTGTAAACTAATGGACAGGATAGATACCCTGAATTTTAAAATCCTGATGATTGTTGCATTTCTGAAAGGACTCATCTACTCCAACACCTCAGTGTGTCACTTACAACGTTGTCTGCTCCCAGGACCAAAACTTAAAAGTGATGGGGTATGAGTTAAGTGCTGGCAAGAGGGCTAGTAGATATGTGTAGCCTGAGTCAGACAAAACAGTGTTTAACTTAACATTATTTAATGGATGTATTGAGGAGAAAGACAGTTGTGGCTTCCTCAGTTTAAACTGAGTAACTATATCTGTGCTAATAAATTAAACAGTGCCAGAGGCTGTTCCCAGATGCTGAGCATGGTTTTGTTTATACTGTTCAGCTATTGTCACGGGCCTGTTTTGGCCCCAGCCAAATAACCCTCTGCCAGGCAATTTCCACACACAGTTTGAAAGTTAACAGGGACCAAAATGTTTTGGGCTATAAGGGAGTTGGGCTGGAAGAGTAGGTGAAAAAGGGCCAGTCTGCACTTGAGAGCAAGACTTGGGCACATTTACCTTCCCAATATAGACATTATGTATCCGGTGAATAACATACATTTGCCAGCAGTCCACAGTAAAACAGTTGTGCAGCTGTCACTTGTCATGAATTAACCAGTGCTGAATCCAATGTGAACTTGGAAAAGAGTATTTTTGGTCATTATATTTGGTTCTGACAGGAACATTTGGTGGATCCCAATGTTATTTTCTTTTTAGAACAGGTCATCTTCTCTATCATGCAATTTGTGTATCATCATCTGTATGCAGATGAAATAACTATGTTAGTGGTGTTTCGATTTTATTTCCTGTTACATAATAGTTCTCCACCTGGAAGCTGATCCGGCACATTGCCTGGTTTCATATTGGAGAAGTCTGCAGGTACATGAGAATGGTAGTGGAGAAATGGGACTCTCTAAAATTTTGAAAAGAACCTAACCATTACACTTCTGAAATGCTGTCGTAATTCTCGAAAAGTTTTACATCAGCTGCTTCCACTCGTCTAGCCAGCAGCTCAGTGTGGGGCCACCTCTGTGAACTACATCTCCCACGATGCGTTGGCAGCCTTGGCCATCCCCTCCCTGCAGGCGTGGATGTCTGGTGCCTCTGGGTACTCACCTACTTTTGCCGATTCATGCGTGATGATGCCGGCTGGGAAGCCTGTTTCCAAGCAGTCAGGCATTTTTCTGTATAGTATTTTGGTTTCAGCCCTGTCTTTCCAGTCTTTCCAGTCTTTCCAGCCCATTGTGGTTTCTAAAGAGAAGCCAGCCAGCCCAGGTTAATGGCTTTAACTCTTCACTGGGCTCTGAAAATGCTCTGTAGCGCAGGAGAAATATTGCTTCCTGCAGCTGATAGGTAGGGAAACGGAGGCATGTTGTCTAATCTGCAGTGAATAGCACAGCTTGGGAACAGAGTCCAGGTCGTGTGCCCCCCTGCCAAGTATGCTAGAATAGGTGACTTAGAGGTGAAAAGCTGCAGCTGTGAGACAGCCAGTCCTCCTTGTTTAGCAGCAATTAACATTCCTGAAAAGCCTGCCCAGGCTTAGGCCAGGTAGTTGTGATTTACTGCATGTGAGGGTCTTTATGTAAGGCTTTACACAGCAGCTGTAGCAAGCTTAGATGTCTTCAACCCTGAATTTTAATTTATATTATTTTTAAGTCTTTCCTTGATTTAAATAAGGAACATTCCTAAATGTTTTTACAGGAATAACATGGAGATATGTCATTTCTTCTGGAATAGATGAATTATTGTAAAACCTCACTAGGACATTGAACAGAATTGTTTAAAAAGAGAAAACCAAACCCAGAACTGAACTTTCTAATTCAGTTCCTTTCTGTGCTGGCACAATAGAGCAGTAGCTGCTACTGCATCACCCAAGCAAGCATCCCTGCCTGCAGTGGTTTTGGTTTCCTGCCTCCAGTAACGAGGTACCTCCCCTTCTAACGCAGCAAAGCTAAATTTAGCCCTTGCAGAGCGCACATTTCCTATATTTAGTGTTGTGAAAGTCAGACCTCAGCAAGGAACTGGCTAAACTATGAGGTGTTCTGCAGTCCAGGAGACAGAAATAGAAACCTAGCAAAGTGCCTCCTTGGATTTCCACCCTCTGGCCAGGCAGCAATGACAATGGAGGGGCCTGTGTAGGGCTGGCCTTTTTAAAAAAATATATATCACAGCAGTTATCATGGGATTCCTGAACGTGAGCAGACAGACAGCTGCAGAGCCCAGTGCCTCTGGGAGAACACTGAGTGTAGCTGGTGGCTTTGTGACAAAGGGAGGCTGCTAGCAGCTCACCCAGCTTTGGCAGCCTGGTGGTGACACAGCAGTGGTGGCTCTGGCAGGCTGATGCTGTATCCCCAGCTACCAGGTGCACTGCAGGGGTGATTTAGGCTGTGTTTTACTCCTGTGCCCTGCAGTTGTGTACCTGCTTATATATGATATATGCAGAAATATGCATGTGCTCATATATACCAAAAGGGCCCAATTCTCATTTACCCAATGCTTGCCTAGTATCACCTTGGCAAGATTTCTAAGGCAATATAACACAGTTTGTTAAGCCAGGTGATGTATTTGGGAGAGAAATGGGAAATTTGGGGGCACTCTGCTTTGGGTCTTGCATCAGAGCAGGTGATGCAGGCCACATGTATGGCAGTGGGGATGGAAAGATATTGTAGTTCTTATTCTTGTGGCACCCAAGCAGATGGATGAGCGAGGTGATCACAGCAGCACCCCAATAGCAGTGCACACTTGCTCTGCATGGCTCTGCACCATCCCTCAGGCCTCTGAGCATGGTGAACACCACTGGAGGGCTTGCAGGCTGGGAGTTACCACATCTAAAAGCAAACTCCAATTCAATTTGTAAGATGTACTGGCATTGAGCCCCTTTTGTGTTACCGGAGGAGGTTAACAGAGTTAATATAAATGGGTATTCAGCGACCACTTCAGACTGCCTCTTGGGTACTGCAAGTCATGCGATTTAATTCCCGTGTGAATCAGAAAGTATCTTTTGGACAAACATCAGATCGATTTCGTTGAGCAAATCACTGTTGTTTCTTTTATTCAAGTCTGCAGAGTCTGGACCTTAAACAAGATTGGATTAAAATTTGATCAAAAAGGCTGGTACATTACAGAGACAAGCCTCCGTCAGGGTATTCTAAGAGGTTTGTGGGAGCCTGTTTTCAGAAGAAATGTAAATACTCTAAAAAGAGTAGTATGTAGGGCTAGAAGATTCCTGAAATGATCCCCTGCTATCATAGCCATTAGGCCATACAATGATAAAACGTTCCTAAACAGATCTTGTTATTTCCTAAAAATATCCATGTTTTTTTGCCCCCTGTACTCCTCCTGGGAGGCTCTTCCAGAACAGCACAGGTAGAACCATTCTCTAATTTCCAGCCTAATTTTGTTGTGGCTCATTTATACCCATTTGTTCTTGTGCTATTTGTTCCTCATTAGTTCTTCTTCCTCCCTGATGTATCTCCTCTATAAATATACCTGGGGTAATCATATTTTGTGCCAGCCTTCCCTTGGATGGGCTAAACAAGCAGAGATCTTCAAATTGCAGATTCTGAAACAGGCTATCAAGCTTCAGGACTGTTGCCACAAGGCATAAATACTTCATTTTTTCCTTCTTTTACCCTTTTGTCCATTAGAGAACATTGCACAAGTGAGGTTACTATGGCATGGGGAAATTTGCCATTATGTCTTAATTGTGGCATCAGAGTAGTTTTCTGAGACTGAGCATTGCACTGAGAGAACCATTTAATGATGCAAATTGCCAGGTACTGGTCTAGATGGGCCATTTGCCTTTTCTAACACCTTCATTTCTAATTTTTTTTTTAGTGCAGAATAACTTAGTTGCTATAGAGAAAATCATGCTGTTATAAGACAAAGAGCATGACCTTAGAAAAGGATTGAAAACAAAGCATCAAGAGCAGAGAAAAAAGAGCAGAGCCTTTAAAACACCTCATATTTTCCCAAAGTTTCCATGAGATGCAGAAGCGTCTTAAAAGCATTCAGGACAGCATTCACATGTTAGTTGGTTCTCAGGTAGAGGCTGGTTCTTGGAAAGGGGAAAATGTTTCTAGCCCTCTGTTCCTTTTGCCTCTGTCTCCTGGCTGAGTTTCTGTGCATGTAATGAGTTGCCATTGATGGCTACTGCCCACTCCTTTGAGCTGGGCGCCAGCAGCATGAAGCTGACAGGGAGTGAAAACTGAATCTGTATAGGTGGCAGAAGAGGGAGGAATGTCTGAAGAGCAAGGCTGGGTCTGTGCAACAAAGCAGAGCTCATGGCTGAGAACAGTCAGTCAGTAACCACTGCTGCCTGTGGAATCATGAAACCCAAACTGCCCTGGGGTGGTTTGCTGCATGCTGCAGCCATGAATGACAGGCAAAAAGACAATCTCACGCTACTCAAGTTCTGATTTAACTTGTCTGTTACCCATAAAGTACACTCTGACTTGAGCATTCATTCATATACACAAGCATTAAGTGTATCTGCAAAAGTATATCTATCTTGACATCCTTTGGCCCCATGTTCAGAGTAATACTTTGATAAGAAAGGGCATTATTTTAGCTGGAAGCCAAAACCTTCTAGAAAGGAATGGAAATAGTAGGGGATTCCATGCTGAAGGTGATTAGAGAAGATGAAGTACTTAAATGAAGTGAATGCTTCACTGCACTTAGAGTTAATGCTGAATTTCACTGGTCTGAGAAAAAATGCTGAAATGTTGCTGCTCAGATCTGTGTTACTAATTTTTCCATGCTACTAAATGACCCAACTCACTTTGTTGTGGGAACAGAATAGTAATGACTCAACCAGTGTCCTGAAGACTCCACGAAAAGACTCAGTGCAAAGAAAGCCAGCTCTGTGCTGGCTAGGTGATCAGATAGCGTGTGAATGATTTATTATTACCTCACTGGTAGGACCAAGAGCCAAAGGAAATGGAGGCCTTGTTGGGCAAACAGTGCCCAAGAGCTAGGAGTAAAGAGTTCCAGTAACTGGTAGTCTGAGCAAATGTAACCGAGAAACAAGGGAGGATGTGGCATTGAACTAAACAGGAGATGAGAAGTAATAGCAGTGTGGTACGATGTGGAAGCATGTGCTGCTCCAGCAAGCTTTAATGTCTTACAAGCAACCTGACCCCCTCTTCTCTGTCAATCTGCACTTAAAGAAAGGTGATGGAAATTAAGTGCAATAGAGCTGCTTCTGTAGCAGAGAGTCTAGCAGTAGAGTGATTGCAGGCAGCATCCTGTGGCCTGGCTATGTGGCCATCACCGAGGTGATGTCTCAAAGCTCAGCTCCCAGAGCCTGTATAGCCCTATCAGTGCATCACCTTGCCTCAGCTGCAGGGCTTAGGCACAGCCTGGGATGGAGCTGCTCTGCCCAGCACTGGGGCACCTTCAGAGTGATGTCACCTGTCCGGGGCCAGCTGGGAGCTCCCTGTGGCAGGGAGCAAAGGTGCTCAGGGAGACCTTGCAGGGGTGCACCTGGCTAGACAGCAACACAGCTTGGCCTTTGCCTGGGCCTCAAGCCTTTGCTGTTTCTCTGTATCATGTGGCACTAAAGCTGTGGTGAAAACCAGCTCTGCTCGGGTCTGTTGCCAAATTTGCAGTGACTGTAGTGAGGCCAGGATTTCAGCCTGGCAAGCTGTTCAGTAGTGCCGTCCTCACAGCCATAGTCCAGTTAGCCAAGAGATGCAAAACCCTTTGTGATTTTCCCCTTTGTGTTCCTAGTTCACCTGCTAACTAGCTACTGAGTACCAGTTGCCCTTTATCTGTCTCTCAGGTACTTACTTGTGTTGCCAAAACGTCTCCCTTCCTGCACGCAACAGGAGGGAGGATGGCACCCCTCTCTCCTTCCCCAGATGGTCACTGCTGTCTCCTCCTCAGCCACCAACTGCTGAATGTGAAAAGATTCATGACATGAGTGCTGACATAGTGAGAGGCTGAGAAATTCCCTGGCTTGTAGTACTGTCCTCAGCCCGACCTTCCTCTTCATCTATATTTTCGTTTACCACTCAGGGTGGAGGAGTGCGGCCATGAGTCATCCTGGGGGCTGATGACTCATATTTTCAGTCGGAGCCATCAGCGTGCTGAGGGTTTCTTGAGGCTCTGCCCAAGCTTTCATGCCAGGAAGCTCAGCAGAGGGAGGGGACCCTCTTCATCGGGGGTATGTGCAAGAGTTTTCCTCACTGTGATTTCTAGCCCCCACTTGTCTTTTCTCTCTATTTCATTGTTTCTTCCTTTGTCAGGAGCTTTTCACTCCCTCACGATCCACCTCTCTGTTTTCCAGTTCCAGACTGAATCTGCCTGTTTTCCATATATGCTAACATTTTCCTCTAACATCCTGTACTCTTCTGCTTGGAGAGATCCCACTAGTATTTACTGTCTATATGAGATGCTGCTCTGTCTTGGCTTGAACAGCCTGTGCCGGTGCGCTTTAGCTTGTGCTGAGAAATACCACGTTCTTCTGAGCACTGAGTTGCTAAAATGTGCATACTGCTGTATGTCATCCCTCGCAGCTGGCATCATCATGGGTTAAAAGGGCTACTTTCCAACTGTGCATCTGTGGTTCTTAAAATACCCATCCAGTCCCCAATTGCGGTTTGCATATCATCCATGGTGACTGGCTGAAGCAGCTGCTAGGCCCAAGCATTACTTGTGTCTCCTCTTGTTTGAGGTTCACCTTCACATCAGACTACAGTGTCAAGAAGCAACACACGTGGGATCTCAGGGAGAGATGGCAGCTAGGAACTTGTCCACGCCTCAGAGGGGTCTGCTCCAAAAGGGGGCGATGAGAGACAATCTTGAGATGGTTGGTGAGAAGTTGCAAGAAGAATTCTGCTTGACCTGTAAGCCAGTGGTGATGCTGGAAGGGGATCTCAATCAGAATGGCATATGAGGGGTGCAATATGTTGGGAAAACTGGAAGAGAGGACAGCATTGGAGGGTGGCAAAAATGTAATCAAAGTAGCCCTTCTCAGCTCCTTTGAACTGAGGAATATTCTAATGTTCAAAAGCACTGAAACATAAACACGCAAAAAATAACTTATTTTTATCGTACAGTACATTACTGATGTGTTGGCAATGTTTTGTTGCCACTCTGCATGGCTTTTAATTGAGGTTACCGATAAACAGTAAGGGACAAAAGTGTTTCACCATGACTGAGTTCTAACCGTGGGAGAGTTTGTAGGATAACCAAAAAGTATCATGGAGAAGAATGGAAAACCAAATTATGTCTTCCTCAGTCTTTTCAGTTTCTTCTTCATTTGTAGACTTTTGAAAGTAAAAAACATAGAAGAAAGTGATGCAAACAAGTTATCATTTGGTTCTGTCATATTTTTTTCTCTGATTTCTTCCAAATTGAAAAGAAAGAGAAAGGAGTGGGGAAAGTAAAAAATAATTCTTAATTGAAACAAAAGTTAAATTTTTATTCTCACTACAAATTTTCTTCGTAATTTTAATTTTTTAAGAAGACCAAAGTTTTCGTGTTTGTTGGAGAAGCACACCAAACCAATATGAATTGAAATTTTAAACCACTTTGTGCTTGATGGAGTGAACAAATGGCTCCTGCTCTCTGCGTACGTCTTTGATTCAGTAGATTTAAAGATACTGTATACATAAAGAAGACGTAATAACTACATCGTTTACCAAACTGCAGTGCATCTCACATTTTGTGGGACAGGTTGAAAAACTTTGGTTTCATCAGAGACATCTCACGCATGGATAATAAATAAATGATCTGCTAATGGGCTGTCAAGGGTGTGAAGCCCTTCTGCACCCTTTGTCTACTTATGAAGCCTAAAAAAAGATCATCAGTCTAGGAAGCGTATATACACAGAAGTTCTCGGATCAAAGTGTCCCCAGAAAAAAAGATTTGCTGGAATAAAGTAGCTTCCAAAAAACTCTGGATAGTTGCAGTGTTAGTGGAGCCAAGCCCCCTGGAAGCTGCCAGCCGTGTTGTGTGTCTTTTGGCACCTCTGCAGCATACGTAAATAGCTGGAGACCTTTCTGCAGCCAGGAACAAGTGAGATGAGAAAAGGCTCTGTTGCTAAATTTGAAAAGAAAGCTGTAAACAACAGGCATGCTGATTGTAAGTATGCCAAGGGACTTCAGGAGTCTACCCTATGATCCTCTCTGCAGGCAAGGTCAACTTCCCCTCTGTTTTGTTGTAAACACAGACACTGCATAACCACAGTCTGGGACTGCTCTTTCCTGAGGACCAAGTCCAAAACCGGGAAGAGGAAACTTATCCCAGTATGATCAGAAGCCCCACACTCACACTTTTGCTTTAATAAGGCATTGCTTACCAGTTGTCCAGAGTGGCTACGTCAACAATACATGGTCCTGCTGTGCAGTTCCTTTCCTTAATCTAGCCTTTGAAGAGCTCAGGCAGGATTGTTTTTAGGGGAAATTAGAGCGATAAATAAAGATCTTAGGCCATGGGACTCTCTGGTAAGTTGAGTAAATGCCAGTTCATTACAATATGAGTGGTAAAAGTTCACATCCTACCCCTCTCCAGGACCACCATGTATTTGGCACCTGGCCGCATGAATTTGTAACAGATATTAGATGTCTTTGCTCTTCCCTAGTCGTATTCAAATTCCAGACATATTTCCAACTTCTGTGAACGCTGCACACTGTACAGTGGACTGCAGGTTCTGTTGATGGTACAGTTTTAACTACCACTGATCCGGTCAGGGGACAGCAACATGGTCTACTCAGGGAAGCAAAGCCATATGTTAAGCTGTCTTTTCCCAGATTTACGTTATTTTAAAAGTTGGGGTCTGATTTTAAAGCATTTTGGTTTGTTCTTAACTGAAAAATTTTCTACATTATTTTGCAGAGGTGTTTGTGTAATTTCATAGAATCATTGAGGTTGAAAAAGACCCTTAAGATCATCGAATCCAACTGTAAACCTAACGTTGCCAAGTCCACCACTAAACCATGTCTTCAAGCACTACGTCTACACGTTCACGTATCTGAAGAGAAACATGATCCAACAAGATAACTGAGGATTTTTCCAGCCACAGTGTTATATGAATGGCATTTTAGTTCCTTTAGAAAGAAGGGTTGTATAGCACACTAGGAGCACAACTGAAGGCAGAGGCTACCTAGGTGGTATTGTGCGTCAGTGAGAACTGGAGCTGAGTAGGCAGCTGCACGTGGTACATTTCACACCTCATCAGCTTGTAACCACTAGAATAAATTTCAATTATTCCTTCCTGCAGGCAAGGCTATGAACTCCAGAGAAAACATAAAACAATGCTTAATCCCCCAACTTGCTCAAGGTACTTCAGTTTATTAAGCCTTTTGGTTGCTTTTTGCATGCTTTTCTAGTTCACTGAAGTGACCCTTTGAAGTTTTCAGCACTTTACAGGGGAGCTTTGGCTACAGGCACTTTTTATTAGCTTGTTTGCTAGTATGTTTCAAATACTATTCTTTAGAGTCATTATTTCATAAATATTCTACTTCTGTCTTTGTAAAGGTAAGTAACAGATGATCAATTTTTATACCCTTTTTTCTTTTTGGACCTAGACTTGATGTAAGAGAGAAGGGTTAGTTCTATGGGCCACTGAAAATTTCTCTGTGGCACTTTCTGTTCTACTATTTGAGTGGATGCTCCTTCCTCCATCTGGCCAGTCACATTTACTCAATGCTTTTCCCAGAATCCACAGCCCATTTATTACAAATGGTCCAGGAGTATTCAAGTGTATATGCAAAGCATGTTTTCCTCAGGGTTCTCCAGTGTGTAATACAGGCTTTGCTTTTTCTCATCTTTTCCACAGTGTTCTTGGAAATGTCATGACATTGTTCACTGATTGCACCTGTTGCCACAATAAACTCAACTTTATTAATAGCATGTAATAATGTTTAAAAACGTACACGGCAGAGTCTGGACACTACAGAAGAGATCAGTTTCTCTGTTTCACAGGGGAGCAGTGTTCTTGTTTTATAGACAGAGAACAGCACCCTGGAGAGACTAACAAGAAAACCATGGCAAAACCCAGTTTGTTTTCTGAATGCTTCTTTGTTATCCTAATCAGAGGACAATCCTTCCTTGCTGGCATTCCTCTGATGCCATCAATTAAAACATGCTTAATTACCAAGTAGCGGTGTTCTTCCATGCACGAATATTTTGTTCCCAAATCTTGATTGCTTCAAGACATAAGAAATAACTGTGCGGATTAAAGAGCTGTTACTTTAGAACAGCTGTTCAAATGCACGTAAACACCCTGCTGAAATTGCTCTGGCTATTTTGCATACGATTTACATTAGTAAGAGGCCTTAATAACTGTTTCTAGTATGAAATTTCAGCTCATGCTTACAGCAAGTGCTGGTAGAAGTTGCTGTAGATTAGAGTGGCGCCAGAACAGTGTTCTGCTGAGTTACCTGCTGAGAGAAGAAGTGGCTGGGGGAAAGCTGCCTCAGGGACATGTAATGGAGGATACTTCTTCTCACCTGTTGCCTAATGATTTTTGTCCGTTTTATCCCCAAAGTTCCTACTTCTAATAGCTTCCTAATGTCCTCTGTGCCAGACGTTAGGATGGCTTCAATTACATTCCTGGTGAAGAGTTTCTGTATTAGCGTAGCTGACGCCCTGGGGTTTTCTTCATTATCGTAACAAGGAAAGTATCAGGGCAGTAGGGAGACAAATCTGTTCCCTTCTTGCAGGGCTAGGCTAAAAGCTCATTGTTGTGTGATGGAAACATATCTGAGGTGTGGAAAAAGAAAGGGCTGACATCTCCATGACATTGCTGCTCTTCTGGAAGGAGGATACTTTCTTTTTCTTCTCACATAATGAGTCACTAAGTGACTGATATGAAAACACAGAGACATATTAAAATGAGATTTAGCTGCATTTTGGACTTTCAATACAACTGCAGGGAAAACTGTATAGGATGATGTGTTACTGGCAGAAGTGGATATGTGCATACACATGTTGATCAGATCTTGAGCAGGTATAAATTTACTCAGTGTGTTGACCTTGATGGAGGTATACCAGTTAGCAGTAGATGATGTTTTTGGCAGAGGTTCTTTAGTCTGTAACGTAAAATGCTCAGTTAAATACATATTTGGTATCTGCTGTTTGCTCTATGTTATCTTGTGTTTCTAAAGCAATTTAATTTCCTTGGTCTAGTAGTACAACACACAGCATTTCTCTATCAGTAGAAACCTAAAAATCTCCCTAGTAGGGTTACTATAGCAGGACAGCTCTGCAGTTGTCAACCTCTGTCATAGGTGCAGGCTGAAAATTTAAAAAATTCTATTTGCTAATGGTAGTCTGTTGCTTTTTTTTTTCAAACTTTAAGGTTTTAGTGATGACTTGTGAACAAATACTTGAGGTTGAAGACTGACCTCAACACCCAGGGAATATGATGGCAACAAAAAGTGTAGTGGTTTTGCCCTAGATGTCCTGTAAGACCAGGATCAAAACAGCTCTCGCTTTAATGAAACAGAGGATAGTTGCCTTGCCTTGCCTTCTCCCTGAATGGGTTGAGCGGAGATACCTGTTCGGTGGTGATGAAGGCCAGCAGAGATGCAGCCATGCAAGCAAACAGCGAGTGCTGTCAATGCAGGTTGTTCCTATGTTTTCCTGATGAGCACGTGCATGCCTCCTGTCACATCCGTTACACCTGTTTATTGTGGGAGCAGGTAATTTTCCTTCCGATACACCACCCATGCTTTTTAGCTCTCAGTCATGGACCAATCCCCAGGGAAAAACATGTTACTGTCTGATTTTGGTGCTGGTGTCAGGGTTTTGGCAGTGGGGGCTGCTGGGCGGCCTCTGTGAGGAGGGGCTGGGGCTGCCCCGAGCCGGGCACAGCTGGTTCCAGCCGGCTCCAACCGACCCGCTGCAGGGCACGACTCAGCCCCTCAGGCATGGGTGGGCAACTCAGGAAAGGCCTGTGTCAGAAAAGCCAAAATGCTGCTGGGCAGTGAGGAGTGAGGCAAAAGAGTGTGAGCAACAGCCCTGCCAGCCCTGAGGTGAGGGCGGAAGTAGCAGGCACCACAGTGGCCTGCAGGCCTCAGTGTGGAACCCAGCGGCGAGGAAGGGGTGCCCATTGGGAAGGTTTTCTCCATGATCCTCAGAGGTTGTGTTTTGAGACAAAATGTTACAATCTAAAAGTGTAGACTGCTGCAGGGCTGTGTCTGGGGCTCATTGTTCCACCCCAAAGCTGCTGTTAGTATCTCAAGTTGGAGATCGTCCCAGTTTGGAAACTGGGAGTTTGTGAAGCTGAAGAGGCTTATATAAATGAAGGGGCTACTGAGCGGGAAACTGTATCTTACGCGTTTATCAGGGAGTGATATGGCTGTGTAAGTGAATACTCCCTTCGGATCAACCTAGAGTAATGAAATAATGGTCTTTGCCCATCTCTGTGGTTATACAGCTTTTATTCTGCTTGCAGACTGATAGGTAAGACTATTACACAGAATGAGAGAAACCTATTTTCAGTTTGTTTACTTGAATGTGTAAGTCAGCTTGGCAGCCACGGCCCTCAGAGGAAGAACAATCTAATGCCTTTCTTGCATCAGGACAGGACAGCCATCTCAACTTTTTCTGTGTTCTGGAACTTGCAGGTGTTGTTATACCAGATGTGCCAAAGTTTTTTCAGTTGTTTAAATGATACTCAGTTTTTCTTGGGCTCCTGGCTTGCTGGAGAGATGCAGGCTTCTGAGCAATCTAGATGGTTTCCTTCAAAAGTTGCCTTGGAGAGTTAGTCACTCAGAAAATTGCACTTCTCGGGGTGCTGTGTTTTTCAGAGAAGTAACAGAATTTGCGATAATGAGACAAATGCAAGGAATTGGAGAGTGAGGAGAATTAGATTACCATCCTATGGGTTCAGGCTCTCTGCCTGGGAGTGTTTCCAACTCATCAAAGGACCAGCAAGACACTGCAGACCTCTTCATGATTGCAATCTTAGTGTTTTATGACATGTAAAATCCTTGCTCCTTCAGTGAAGTGGTTACTCATGCTGAGACCCCTCCCAGGTCCAAGTAGAGCCCATGGAGGAACTCTCCGGAGTCCCAAGATTTTGGAATGGGCGTGCTACATTTTAGCAAGTCAAAAAAAAAAAAAAAAAAAAAATCAGAGTCACACCCAAAGAGTCTGCTTGGGCAGGCTGAACATGATAAATAACAATGTGGCATAATTGGGTAGAGGTTAAGTGAAATAAGCATTTTGTGAAGAGAGGAGGGGGAATATCATCTGGGCCAAAGGGAGAAAGCAATAGGAGGATAAATTTGAAGTATAGAGGACAAAGGTTTACCAGCCAAAGACTGTCAAAAAAGAACATGCTTGTGCAATTTTGTTTTGATGAGCTCTTACATATTGTCACCAAGGTATCTATCTGGTTTACTTTAGCAATCCAGATGAGCTCAACAGTTAATCTTCACCTAGCAATTAGCCACCAACACTCTGATACATTAGAGAGAGAGCCTGTGTTTTAAAAGAAGTGATTTATTGAGAGCAAAACATCACAAGCCTGTGTCAAGACAGAAGGGGAACAAAGAGACTGATACATTTGCAACTTCACATTCCCAGCAGCCTGGTTGCAGTACCTGCCTCTTTTAAGTGAAGGATGTCACTTTTTAAACACAATTAGATCCCTAAAGATGCACAGGTGTGCCTCATGGCATTCGCAAAAGTGTCTACATGTCCTACTTAAGGGCAATAAGTGAAGTAACTTTAATTTCCTTCTGTTTTGGATGCTTAAATTTTTTTGAAAAGCTAGTACTGGAAAGTCAGATATGTCACAGCTTATGTTTATTTCTTGACTAATGAGAACTTGTGGTCATGAGTATTATTCAAACATTTTCACCATATTTGCAGCCATCATACAGCATGCATGTCACAGGATTATATTAAAAATTACTATATATATTTTTAAGGAATTTATAAAGATTATTTTCTCCCTGCTTTCCAGTTCTCATATAAAAGGCATAAACAATACAGGATATTGTAATCATTACATGTAAAGTGTTAATTGAGCTGAATCTGGAACAACTTCTCTCATGGGACCTACTGTGATTTCTTTTCTAAAGAATTATCCTTCTCTTCTGGAAGATTTGATTTCCCAGTGATTGCTTAATCATGCTTCCTGTTACAAATATTGGGTTAGACTAAGCATGGAAATTAAACCTCACCTTTAACAGAGGTAAGCAATCAAAAAAAACCAAGTATATGTTGCAGAATGCACAGATTGCAATACATATTAAATACAACAATATTAATAACCAAACAGTTGTTTTTCTTTTCTCATTGCTACTTCCTTTGTTTTTCCTATCTCCGCTCTTCTTCTCCTTTATATTTCTTCTTCTTTCTCTTTGCCTTCTTCCTACCTGCTTTATTCTCCTTTCTTTGGGCCTGCTTGACCACAGGTGGAAAACTACATTTTTAGACCTTGATTCAGCCCAGGGCTTAAGTGCAGAACTTGCACCTATTGCTAGGTCAAAGTGGTAGATCTTAACCTCCCCTTAGACGTGCAATTTAGTGAAAGGAATTGGAAAGAACATGGGTTACACTGACGCTAGAGGAAGAACCATGACTTTTTGTAGGCAACTGTCAGAATTTCAGGCTGTTTTCTGAAGGTAAGCACAAGGTGAAATGTGTTCTGTAGCCAAAGGCAAGGAAGAAATCTGGTAAATACCTCTGCTAACAGTCTATAGTAAGGAATCAAGGAAGTAAGAGCTACCATTGGTGCAACAATTGCAGATGTAAGTGTGAGTTTAATGATGAGAAAAATGAATGGCTTAGGGTGCTGGAAAAATACTCTTTTAATTATTAATCTGTAGGCTAGTTTGGTTTGTCAGAGAAGAAAATCCATCTGTTGGTGTTTTCTAGCTCTGTTCCCATCTTTTTTCAGCAAATTTGAAACGAAATACGGTATCACTGTGCTTTTTTGAAGGCTGTTCTTGCATTCCACGTATTTTGTTCTGAGTTGATGATTTGAGGGTTTTTCATTCTCCTGACTCCAGCCAAGGTTTCTCGAATTGCCAATCTGGATCTACTTAGACAAGTTCTAGTTCTGTTATAAGGCAAGTTGAAATGCTTATTGTGGTCCCTCTCTGCAATGGTGAGGTGTCTAATAATGAATGAAAAAATATAAATCCTGTTGGCTAGAATGAGTATAATTGTGAAGATGTCCCTGAAGTTCGCAGGTTACGTTTGGATGTTTTCCCATTATTTATATGTCCCTCCAGTGCAAAACCATCTCATATTGAGCTATGCAACCTCCACCAAGTCTCCAGAGAGGATTGCTTGTATTACAGTAGCAGCTAGGCCATAAGAGCCTAACAAGGAACAAAATAAATGAAAAGTGCAGAACAGGTACATGAAGGTTGTGGTGGCTGCTAAGGGATCTGCAGCACTTGATCACTAACAGCTGTGTACAGCTGTAAACTCAAAAAGCAACAAATAAGCTGTTGCCACAAGAAAATGACAAGCTCACAAGCAGAATTTAGTTTTTCTTATTGGATGCATTTGGATGTTAGCTTGAACTATATATTAGTCTATAGAATTAGCTCTCTTGTCTGATCTTAAAAGCAGTGTTCAGACTTAATAATTTCAAAGAGAAACAAAGGAAAATTTCCAGGAAACCAAGCAGGCCACTTACTTTCCTTGTGGGACACAGGGCGGTAGGTTCTGCAGGTCACTCTGGTTCATCAGCCTGCCTGCAGTGGGGAGACAAACCTCTGCAGTTACTTCTTGTGCTGGAGCAGTGCCTGGCGTCACTTCTTCGTCCTTCATCCACAGAGTTAGTTCCAAGAGGCCAGCAAAGCAA
>NW_010105454.1:28700-49330 GCF_000699245.1 Pterocles gutturalis | reverse complement strand
ATCCCTAGAGATTGTCCTTTCAAAGTTGCCAGAAGCACTACTAAAATAAATAGCCCCTGATGTGCCAATAGGCTTGAAAGACTGTCCTGCTGGTGGTATCCCCAGTTTCTCTCAAATTACTACTCAGCCCTCAGTGGTGAAGCAGAGTAGGAATTTGTGGTGAAGTGTGAGTCAGGCGCCAGTACAAGCCTGGGAGGAGGCAAATGAGCCTGAGAACAAGATTTGTATTATAATTAATGCTATTGAATAGTGCTGGGTAATAACTGTTCTTTCTGTGAAGTCACTGTGGGTGATGGCTTGAAAATGCAAATGCTCTCTGGCTAGCTGGCAAAAAGATGCAAATTAAGCCAGCTGCCCTCCAGTTAGGACACAGCCGTACCTGCGTGTGTTACTGCTGCTTCAGCTCTGGGAAGACAAACATGGAAGAACTGGGGGCCACAGAAATCTGAGGGGAGGCAGAGAATGGTAGGCAGCAGGTGCTGAGCTATCTGTGTGGAGGCTGTAGGCTTCCCCTTCCTGCCACAGCGATGGTGCTCGCTGCTCTGACCGGCTTCTGCTCTGGTGGAGCACAGTGCTGGCATAGTCCACTGCTTTTCCAGGTGAAAACACCTACAAATAGATGATGGGCAACAGCCAACCTAAGAACATGAGCTTGTTGAGAAGCGTGGAAACCTATGATACACAAACAGTTGTCCAGTGTTTATTCCATAAAAACTTCTAGTAGGTATCTTTTGGTCAGAATCATATAAAATGGATCATAAGGAGAGGTATAATGGGGGCCTCCAGTACTTAAAAGGGGGCCTAAAGAAGAGATGGGTAGGCACTCTGTATCAGGGAGTGTAGTGACAGGACAAGGGGTAATGGTTTTAAACTGAAAGAGGGTAGATTTAGATTAGATATTTGGAATAAATATTTTACTGTGAGGGTGATGAAGCACTGGAACAGGTTGCTGAGAGCAGTTGTGGATGCCCCATCCCTGGAGGTGTTCAAGGTCAGGCTGGATGAGGCTTTGAGCAACCTGGTCTAGTGGAGGGTGTCCCTGCCCATGGCAGGAGGGGCTGGAACTCAATGATTTTTAAGGTCACTTCCAACCCAAACCGTTCTATGATTCTATGATTCTGAGCTTCCTGGGCAGCATCCTTACAATACTGACTTCTGCTCTCTGAGAGGAATTAGATGTAAATCATCAGCTGATTTCTACAGCCACCTACATCACATTAGATTGTACAAGCTTTTGACCACTGTGAAACTGGACTAGATTTAGATTTTGAAATGTTATCAGTCATTACAACCCCCATGAATCACTCATTGCCACAGATAGGTTTACCTGGTTCTCTGCTCATCTTTGCAAGTGCTTTTCCTCAATTTAATTTTAGTTTGTGTACTAATAGTGGCTGTTACTAGTTTCTGTTTTATTTAATTTTCATGCCACCTTTTTTTTTTTTGTTTCTTTATCTCTACTATAGCTGCCTTTTTGGCATTATAAAACAATCAAGCAGGTTGACACTTTTAGAGTAAACCAGAAGATAAAAGGGAAAAAAAATGCGTGCACAGGCACCACCAAAATTTTGACCCAAGGGTAATTTTGCTAACAATTAGCAGTTTCCAGTTTCATGACATCAGTCAACCTGCATATCATTCTGACCTATCATTTTATACAAAAATTTATTATGAATAGGGAACAAATTGGGTGACTATTCCCTTGTGTATCCACACACGACTACACACTTTTATAATTTATTCCTTCTTCCTTTTTTTAACCTGTAATAATGCAAGAAAAGCCCAAGTGAGAATTATGGCTTGGCAGAAATTGAGATTAGTTTATGCTGAAAGGATTTGACGTTGTTACGATGTAAAAACAGTTCTTTGCTCCTGCATCAGAAAGGGCCATATAAATTATCCTCTTTTACCCAATTACTTCGCTAATTTTCTTCCTTGATGAAAGGATGTGACTGATTGTCATAAGCTAGTTAAATTTATTTCCAGTGGGCTGACAGAATGTAACAGGATGCATGGGCAAGTGACAAGGTTTGCTGGCTGACTAAGCCATTAGCTATTTTTAATGACCTGCTTGGCCTGTAATGGTACCTGAGGTAAGAGTAATTGCTTTTCCCCACAGCAGAAGGCTAGGGACGGCTTCTCCTGGTGAGGCCCCGTAGAATAAGGTATTTTGAAAGGCCATGTGACTGCAACACAATTTTTCCAGAGAGTGATTTTTCCATTGTGATTAGGCTGAAGCCCACCCTCCTCAGCAAGCATTATGGGAAGGTGTTTTCACCAACTGGATTAAAGGTTTAGCCCCCCAAAATGCAGGAGTGTCAAAATATGGGAGTTCAACATGTGAAAATAAGAAAATATCAGAAAGCTACAAATTTTCTGTCTTCATTATCAACACCTGTAGCTAGATAGCTTTCTTGGCCACCCGGGAAAGGAAGAAGAGAGGATCTGAGTGATATTCACTCTCAGGTGACTGACCTACTACTGTCTGGGAGATCTCTGCTGATGAAAAATCTGTACAAATACCTTCTCTGTTGGCTACTTTTTGCAAATTAAGTAAAAATCCTGCTGGGTTCAGAAAAGAAGGTAACAGCTCAAAAGTAGCTCATAATTTCTGCATTCTGAGAGTCTGTTTCCTGTTCTCTTTTTATTTTGAAGGAAAATGTTTCTGGTGGCAGCATGTGGAGCATGTGTGTTTCCTTGCCAACACATATTCTTGAAAAGGCAGCCTTGACATTAGCCCTGGTAATGCTCCCCTGTCTTTAAAACCTAAATCAGCAGTTTATCTGTTCCAGGTATTGCCTCTTTCTTTGTTTGAGAAAGTTATCTGAAACTGCCACCTTGTAAGGTATCAGCTTATAGTAAAGCTACTTTGATCTGAAATAAGTATGTAAACTGTTCTGTAGGTGATTAGATTACAAAAAGGATACATGATAAAAAATTATCTTTCTGTTGCTAGCTGCATGGTCCGTGCTCGCTGTTGGTAACTAAACCAGAGAGCTGTTTGTCATTGTCAACCGGTCTGCTGAGCTGTGAGGTCAGGTTCCATTGTGAGCAAGATTTTGTCATTCATTGCTAATGAAACTGGGGAAATGTTAACAGTTTTCACCTGTATGCTGGATTTCTTTAACATTAATGTCATCTTGCTTATTTATTTTATTCAGGCCTATGAAAATTAGGGAGCACATATTTATTCCTTCCAAAAGCCTCATGGGCTGGAAATGTGTAATGAGGTGAAGCAGTTGAGTTTACAGGAGTTTGCACTAAGTTTACATATTATTTTCTACACACTTTAAGGTGTTATTCTTGCAACCTTTCAAGAAACAAGTATCATGAATGTTAAATGTTATATTTTGGAAATAAATCATCCTTGCAATTGAATATGATGCCACCAAATATGCTAAGCAAAATTATATGCTGGTTGTTTCTAAATGGACTGTGGTCACCCCTTGCATACCCAAGAGGAATTAGTCATGGATAAGATTAGGCACAAGTAAATAAATGAAAGACCAGAATACAAAAGGATAATTCCTGCATTGGAAAGCTTGTAGCGTTTGCATGTGAACAAATGCAAAAAGGTAGAGACTCTGGTACAGGTTGGACACATGGATCTATTAGTTTCTGCAGAATGAGAGCTGTTCTTTCCCAGAACTTGTGTCAGGTGCTAGATGGGCTTGTAACTTAAATTCAGAAGTTGTAGCCAACTTTCAAATCACCCATGTGCTGTCTTCCCCTAAATCCCAGACTTCCTGTAAAGTAGAATGCAGTTAGCAGCAGTTTGACTGACTGGTGTATCATTAGTCTTTGAAAGTGTAAGAGAGATCATCCATTGAAACAGCTGCAAGATATCATGTCACATAGCTTCTCTAGGAGATCCCCCACAGACAATCCAATACCTGCCCTCGCCTTTTTGACACTCCTTTTCTGGGAAATAATATACTAGATCAGCTAGATCCAATATCTCATTAAAAACTGGAGCACATTGCAAATTGATGAGTAATGAGATTTCATTTTGTGTGAACTCACCTTTCTTAAGAGACAGGGAATAAGCTGTATTTGCAGGCCAGAGCTTTATAATTGCTTGGGAGAGATCAGGTTTTTTTGAAAGATTTTTTTTTTAACCCATATCATATTGGGATAATATCCCATATAATTTTGGTCTTAATCATAATTTCTTGATGCTTGTTGAAAATGAAAAGAAAAGGAAGAAAAAATTTCTTCTTTGGTGGCCAAAATCAAATGGGTGAGCTCTCCTCTGGAAGATCTGCCAGCCCATGGTGCACAGGATAAGCGGGGATACATTATCTCTAAATTAATGCTGTTCCTGGTTGTGTGAATACAGCATTGGTGCAGCTCTAGACTCTGTTCATAGCTACTATTATGCATCTAATTTTTTTGTGTGAATAAATGGACAATTATGCTTGAAAGACCTCTAGCTGGGAGGCAAGTGCCTCTTGGGGGATCAATGGAAGGCCTGCTGGCATTACTGTCAGCCTTGTCCAGGTGCTTTGCTCGTTCTGAAAAATCGGACAACATGCTCTGATAGTGTGTTGGAAGGCAGCGTGTGAGAACCACCCTCAGGAATATGCCATGAGAAACAGGGATGGTGCTCACTGTGTTTTGCCTTCACAGTATTTTAGAAAGAAGTCCAGTATTCAAACAGAAGAAACGTGCCTTAGGGTAGAGCGAGTGAGATTCCTGTTGCAGTCATGGCACTAACTCAGTGTGATCACAGATAAATCCTTTCCCCTCACTTAGACTCATTTTCAGGAGGCATAGAATCAGCCGTTGAATAATATTTGCTTCTGTTATCATGAGCTGTTAATGACTGGGAAATACTTTGAGGTCTGTAGGTGAATGGCATCAAATTTATTGAATACAATGTGCTGCATAAAATGCTGGGCGTGTTTGAAAGGGACCGATGAAAAAGGGCTGATTATAGAACCCTCTGAAGTCTGTGTTAATGTTTTCACAGATTTCTGTGGGCTCTGGATCAGATAATCAGTGTGGAGGGAGGGATGGGAGAGAAAATCTTAAGCAAGGTCATCATCTACTTGTTTTTAAACAAGGAAGTGAGCTGGTGAACTTGTGATTAATTGCCCTTTATACTGGTCCTCAGAAAAAAGGAAGGTGAGGGAAATGTTATTGAATGGATCATGGAAACTCTCTGCATCAACGCTGTCTGAATTTCGCTGTCTGAATTTCTCTGTCTGCAAATGATGATCCACTGATTAATACACTCATAAAATGGAAAGAACACTCTATGCTGCAGCCCCGGTCAGCAAATCCTCTCACAAATAGACCCTCCAGCTACTCAGAGTCACGTTGCCTGGATTATTTCAAGGGTCAGTGCCCGGGTGAGGAATGTGACATCTTGGGCCATTTATGTAACCACCTAATCGTGTAACAGGTGAGCAGGGAGCCCGTGTACAGTGTAAACAAATCCCTTTGCCATTTTTCCCTGCATTGTCAGGCTAATTCTGATGAAGAAAACATGCAAAGCTGGAGCCAGGGAATCAAGGCTTGGAGCCTGCTTGGAGCTTCAAGAGGAAGTGCTCCAGTGAGGACACTTTCTGGTATGTTTCAGATGAAGACTAAAATATTTCCCCCACCTCCTCTGTCTCGTTTCATTCGTTAGTTAGTTCACTTGTGCACCACCTTGGCTGAGTGCCGGAGATATTTGTGTTCCGAGGAGGGAGAGAGGGTGGTTGACTCTGCAACATGTGGCTTGGCGCAAGGAGCTGTGGTCTGCGTGCAAATGATTATTTGGTCGCTGATCAAGTGACAGTGTCCTAGTTTCTTATCTGGGACCGATGTGTTATAGAAGAGGAAGTGTTCATTTGGTGCTTCCCAAAGGAAAGGCTGGGTGTCTTCACTGTCTCCACTACAGACTTCTCCTTACCTGGGAGCCAGTTAAGCACTGTCTGCAGACAGGGGAAAAACGCCCAACTACACTTAGTCCCTGATGAGTGTGCACAGCAGCTGCTAATCAATAGCTTTTCTCCCCCAATGAATTTGTGCAAAAAAAGAGCTCCTGCATCTACTTCCCATCATCAGAAAAGAACATTTGTAATGGGCACTTCTTAATTGTTCAAGACCATCAACTTACTCAGCTGGTACACACCATAGATTCTGGCACGTGTTTTATATCTTTTGCAGCTTCCTCTCCAGTTAAGTGCAGCATACTGTTATACCTAGAAAACTCATCCTGATCTTTAAAATTAAAAACATTTCTCCAGGTTTATCAAGCTCTACTGTAGTTATCATCAATAAGAATACTTAATAAGTAGTTACACTTTCCTGAGGCAAATACGTATGTGTAAGGAGAGGCATTGCTTGATGCCTGCTGAATATTTTTTAGCCAAGTTTCATAAGCTGTTGATTATTTTTATTTTTTTTTACTTATGCTTTTTCTGGCAAACACACAGTTGTTAAAGACAGTGTTGTACTAATTTTATGGTAAATAGTAAATATTTTGTTAGCATTATTAATCAGGTTAAAGGGAAAGAATAGAGAATTAATAGCTTAGGTTAAGCTGATCTCAGAAGGCATATAACTCTTATAGCTAATATACTTGCCACATTTAGTAATTGGCAACCAAATTGTCTCGTATCTGCACAGCACTTTGCCACTCTGCTGGGCTTTTTCCCTCTGTGCATGTAGTATTTATCATTAATGTGCCCATTAAATCAGTATCCTTTAAAGGATCTTCATGCTGCTTGGGTTTTCCCTGTGCAACGAGTATCGCATGTCTTGTCTATCTGGGTGTTATTTTTATATTAGGGGAAGATAAAGAACAAAAGAAGCAGCAGTGCTCTGATGCTGAGTCACACTGAGCAGGAGGTCTTGCTCTGTGTGTGTGTGTGTCTGTGAGTGCATCCTCTCATTGCCTCCCTAAGTTGAGCAAGAACTCATCTTATGCTCCGTATATATATACCTCAGAATCGTAGCAGCTCCCTTAAATTAATGCAGCTTCGTATTCTGTCCCCATGCAGAAACCTATCTGAAGCCTGCTGAATTCCTGGGGAGTTGGTTTGTCAGCTGAGATAGTCTTTATTATCTAGGAGGGAGTCAGGAGAAGGAGAGTATCGTCAGCAGATTGATGTGTAGGAGTTTCTCCCAGCTAGGCACAAGCAGGCAGTTCTCCTGGAGGCCACACAGGACCAGGGCAGAGGGAGAGAGATAGAAGTCTTTTGGACCTCTTTAGGAGATCAGAAGGTGGATCTTTATGTAACATTTACTGAAAATGTCCATGGAAGTACAGAAATCTCAGAAGGAGAGATACTCCACTGAGAACCAGTGACAAACAGAATTGTGAGTCTTCTCTTGTCCGGTCCTGTTTGAAACACCCCAAGTACAAGCCTTCAGCACTCAAGCACTCAAAGCATCCAAGCTGTTTACAGAAGCTGTCCATAAGTTTTACTCCTAAGCAACTGACATTTTCTTTTTTGCTTTTTTTAGTCTGTGGTAACCTGTTTTTACTGGAAACTCAGTGGTGAGAGAGTGGAAACAATTTAACAGGATTTGCAAAGAAGGGAATGATGCTATACTAAACCTGACTCATGGTAAACCCACTAAGCCCTGTGGAAAGCTTTAGTTATGGCTTTCAGACCTTAGCTTTGGTGTTGAAAAATATGCCCGTAATAGCTCAAAAATGAGGCAATTTCTCCCTCACTAAGGATTTTCCATTGAGAATTCCTGTGCAAGGTCTGCTAGTGTCCGATGTGCTTAGCCTACTGTATGAAGGCTGCCTGGATCACCACTCTCTGTTCTGTGCTTTTCATTTGCTCACTTCTGGACACAGTCCAGTGTCCCTGATGTCCCTCCATTGATTTCAGGTTTCACTGGTTTAAGCCCAGCAGTCGCCTAAGCATATTCATTTCATGGTTGTTTGTGGGCTATGTTTTGGAGGTTAAAAGGGTACTGACTGTTATAAATATCTTTATAGTTTGGCCTTATAAAAATGCAGTGCCTTTTACCACGTTCTCATGCCTTTATTGTTATAATTATTGAGCTACCCCTGTTAATCACTCCGTGGTTTAAAAGTGGAAAGACCTTCCATTACAAAAACATAGCAACCTCCTCCATAGAAAAATATCATTTAATGTCAAGTTATTAGCTGTGGAGCATTTTGACTTGGTTTGTGAGTACCGACCCTAATCCACTAGCTAATGCCAGTTGCAGCAGGTGGGTCTTAGTTCAAACTACTTCACACTCAAAGTTCCTTTAAGCTCTGTGAAAAGCTGTGCTAACTAGAGCAGTGACTATCCCCATACGTCACTAGCTATCTATGGAGGCAAGTTTTGAGAACATGGAGCTAAAAAGGGTTCACATTTTCTTGGCTACTGTATCAAGCACCTTTATGTCAACATCTTCAAGTTACATCTAGCCTTGACCTTCAGTGTCTGTCTTGGGACTTTCCAGAGTGAGATTCTTCATATGAAGAGTACCAAAAGCTTGGAGCCCAGAGAGTGATCTCTTTTGTGTGGGCTAGCACAGCAGATGCACATACAAGTGCACTATGTTTTTAAAGAACCATTTCCACAAAGAAGTGTAAGTGCCCAGTTAGGTGCCTTGGCACTTTCTTTCAAACCCCACCCAGCAGCTGTTTTGGACATACCTGATTTCTGTATGCGTATAAATCTTCCAGGAAAATCCTGACTAATTTATACTGCTGGGCACAAACTCAGCTGCTCAGTTTCAGTTGGCTCCAACCTTAAAACCCAACAGGGCATTCAGGCATCTTTCACCTGCAGGACCCAATTTTGTAGGCATTCCTAGGGCTAGTGATTGGGTTCAGGCTGGGCACAAGACAGCAGCGGTTAAGCTTACCTAGGGTGTAGGTGAACCAGCTGAAGGTCCATCCACTGCCTGATTTAGAGTAAGAATTTGCCTTCAGATTTTCCACTTGCTGAAAACTATTAGGCTGCCTTGTCTTCTGGCCTGCATTGCTTGTTTTGCTGAAGCCCCTCTTCTCTGCATGGAAAACAATATTTGTTAGAGCAGATTGCTTTTTACAATTGAAAATGTGAGTTGATCAACTTACTCTCTCCTTCTTTGGGGGCTCATTGAGTGGTAACGGTGTATATGCTGTCGTGGGCTTGCACAAGAAGTTATTTTCTTCTGAGATGAGGAGAGGCAATAGGCAAAACAGTCCTAGGTCTTGGAGGTGGTTAACCTTGCCCAGTGTCATAACCATGGAAGCCTCGTTCTGTCGAATGAGGCAAAACCACATACACACACATGCTTGTGAAGTTCACTACTTCCTGATAGCCTTCTTACCCTGGGAGACTTTTCTTCCTTTATAGAAGAACCACATAGTTTGAGGGACTGTAGACAAGTATGTAAGAAAGTTTTTCATCCAACAATTCAGCACTAGTGAGAAACTGTAATTAAGCAACTGCATACCGTAGCATCTTTCCCTGATGAAGGGACTTGGTTTTCCTCTTCTGAGTAAAAACAACATGTCATTGCCTGTTTAAAGCATGCATGTGCCAGCTTCAGCCATTCTGACTCCCTGGAATGAGAGGTGTGAGGTAAGACAGAATAGAAAAACAAAGGAAAATAACAATGATTTATTATGGTGGTTTTGAGTTAGAGAAATCTATTCTTACAGCCTGTGAACAGTGTAAAATGAATGTGCATGAAATTACTGGATTGGTAATAACACAGCAATGCCAGTGGATCACAGCTTGCGCTCTTCCTGAACACAAAGTATAGGTTTTGTATTCAAATATAATACTGGTAGATCTGGTCAGAAGGGATATGCTTGGCAGCTCCTTAGATCACTGTCTGTAGAGCACTTTAATCCAAGTCTTTCTTTGATCCTTTAAGAACCTTTTCCCTTCGTGTTGCAGTGGAGGTGTGCAGTGATAGCTGGGGAAAGTGTCCTTTGTACCATATGTGTTTCCTGCAACACTTTGACGTTTGGTATCCCATGGATGAGAAGTGCAGTCCTAGCAATTTAAGGGCAGCAGAGTAGCTCCACAGCTCTGTCCTGAAAGACCCTAGCCCAGAAAATGGGTAACTGGCATAGCTGAAAAAGATGGTCCTTGCCTAGACCACTGGTGCACCTTATCTCTTCAGCAAGTGATTCCTGAAGGGTGTAAACAGACAAGTCCAATTCACAACTGGCTCACTGACATTATCTGCATGTTGTAGCTGTACTAGCAACAAAAGGCAAAGTAGGTAGGGTGTTGATTGCTGGCCATGTGAGTTGTTACACACTGCCACTCCCAGAAGGAGTAGCCATATTTAATGGGTTAGAAATGGTCACCTGAACAGGGAATTCAGTGCTATTTGGTGCATTGTGATGACTGTGCTGACTGGGAAGCTGCCACGCTGCTGTGTTAGCTCTGGGGCAGCAGATCCCTAAGGAGCTGGGCACGATGCTTTTGGCATTGGTACTCTAGGCAAGCACAAAATGCCAGAGCGTGGAGCCAGCACTATCATACTGCGATTCATCTGATCTGTCATGTTTAGAGGTGTCTCCCTGCCTTCTCCTCATCATAGTATCTTAAAGCCTCACTGCTGTAATTGCACACAGTGCCAGTGGTGATTACTATCCCTGATTTAGGGAGAGATGAGATACAGAGAGACACAGGGCATGTTTCATATGTCTAAGTTACACATGAAACAAAGCACAGTCTTAGTGTTAACCGAGCTACCTCGGTATCAGGCAAGCCGTGTTACCTGAAGTATGTTCTTGGATTAATTAGTAGCCTGGACACAGTGAAACTATACCTTTGAAAATGTGTGTTAGGATCTCTGGGGAGGGCTTTTAGGAGTATCATCCTGCTTGAAGTTTACAGAATGATCTTTAGCTTTGTTCTGCACTGTGGCGTGGGAGCATAACCCGAGTGACCTACTTCACTCACACAGAGAACGGGTGGCCAAGGAGGAGCCTCTCAAGTCCCTGGCAAGCACTTTAACTATTGGACCCTCTTTCACAGTGGAGACTATTCACAGTGGGACTGTTCACAGTGACTTATGAGGGTTTTTCATGGGACTAATCATATCTCAGTCGTGCTGCAGATGCTTATTCCCCAGGACTCTCTTATTTTGTGGAGGTTTCTTTCTCATATCCATTCCTTCCCCTCTTTTTGCTGCTCTCTGGCATGACTCAGACATCTTTTTGCCTTGCACAGCTTTCAAGACACAAATTGCAGCTTGAACAGTTTATTGGAGCGTGGTCCTCTGAACAGAACAATGGATTTGTTCTCTCAATTGAAGGACTTAGTAGAAATCATTTAAAGGCCTTTGCCCAGGCGGAACCTGGAAGATGGCAGAGGTGTTTCTCCACTGCACTTTCAGCCTGAAAGTCACCTAAGAGACAGTTGTAATTATTTTTGCTGAAGTATCTTCAGGTTTATTATCCTGTGCCCAGACAAGCACTTTTCAGTTTTTAAGATTTCAGACAATTGACTGCTGCACTAGCAAAGCCTCATGATTAATATTCCTTCTTAATTTGCTTTTAATTGGACTTTCCACACTTCATCAGTGTAACATTTAAAGAAAACATTAGCTTTCTTCCTACTATGAGGTTGACTGCACATGGTTTTAGGCTATATATTTCTCCTGTCCTTCTCCCTGTCAGAGCTCATGCTATTTTAGCCATGTGCCTGCCTCTGGCATTCAAATCTATGTCTGAGCTCAGCTTGGGGTGTAAGAGACCATGTCCACTGTATCAAGCTGAAGTTTATGATGAGGCAGATGTCACCTTCCTATCCTTTCCCATCCCCTATCAATCTCAATTTCTAACAGAGTTTTTTTTTATTGTCCATACAGAAGTCAGGAAAGTACATATCTCATTACAGGTGAGGAGTGAAGAACACAGGGTTTGTCTGAGTTGTACACTGCGTGGAGTACCACCTGGCAACACCCAAACAAATGCTAAGCAAACTAGCTGGGATACAGAAATATGTCTAATCATGGCAGAATGGACCACGGGGGGTTAATTTACTTTCCTCTTCTAGAAGAGTGTCAAACATCATTAGGCTTTGTATCAGGAAGATCTAGGTCTAAGCAGAAAGGAAGACTCAATAGTAGAAAATAGTCTGTTTTTCTGGTGACGGCTATCTCTGAAGCACTAGCCATCTTTAATAGTTTTTAATTAACTCAACAGGAGAAGCATGATAAAATTCTTAATACCAAGTTCTGGCCAACTGGAATTAGACTGCCCTAGCAAGGTCATTTCAAGGTGCTTCAGTGTGTCAGCGCCACACTGCAGTCTGCTCTCTGTTATGGCTAAGATCCTTGGTGACAAAGGGAGAAAAAGGAAAATTCAGAACCAGCATGGAAACTGAGACATGTCTTCCATGGCCCATCCTTTTCACGCAGGATGTTTGGCTCTGAAACCACTTATATCTTGATCTTATTTAGTTCTGCTCATCCCACACTACATCATTATGCTCTTTGCTTATTTGGCATGGTCCTCCAACCAACAGACTGGAGGCTGAGCCAATTTTTAATAGAGCAGGCAGAGAATAATATATATTAGTCACTTGCTCTTTCTTTCTTTTTGCTTGATCAAAAGAGTTAATTCATTGCTGCTGTAAACTTTCAGCTCACAAAGATGTAACAACAGCTCATTATATTTGCAGGTATTCATACAGCACATTACAGAAATATGTTATTAGCTTTATTGAATATATATATATAGAATTTGGGTGTTGTGTACAAGTGAATGTATCTGACTTTACAGAACCAGAGTTCTTTAAGTCTAAATCAAGTAATGAGATCAACAGGCATGACAAATGATAAGGACACCTGCCTAGTGGATGAAGGGAAGGAGGTGGATGCAGTTTTTCTGGATTTTAGTAAGGCATTTGATAATGTCTCTCACAGCATCCTTCTGGACAAGTTGTCTAATTGTGGGATGTGTGGGTTCATGGTGCACCGAGTGAATATCTGTCTGAAGGGCAGAGCTCAAAGGATTGTACAGAATGGGGCTACATCTGACTGGCAACTGATCACCAGCAGTGTTCCTCAGGGTTCAATTCTAGGGACAGTTTTGTTCAATGTATTTATCAATGATCTGGATGCACAATTAGCAAGTGTGCTAACGATACCAAACTGATAGGTGCTGTTGATTCTCTTGAGGGACAAGAGGCCTTACAGAGGGATCTAGATAGATTGGAGCACTGGGCTGTGATTAATGGGATGAAATTTAATAAGTCAAAATGCCAGATTCTGCACCTAGGACAGAGTGACACTGGGCACAAGTATAAATTGAGAGGAGCCCCGCAGAAAGGAGTCTGGGGGTGCTGGTTGACAGCAGGCTCAATATAAGTCATCAGTATGCCCTGGCAGCCAAGAGGGCAAACCACATCCTGGGGTGCATCAAAACATAACCAGCTGGTCAAAACAGGTGATTATCCCAATGTGTTCAGTGTTGGTGCAGCCTCACCTCAAGTACTGTGTGCAGTTCTGGGCCCCACAATTTAAGAAGAATGTGAAGGTCCTTGAATGTGTCCAGAGGAGGGTAACAAAGCTGGTGACAGGGCTGGAAGGAATGTCCTGTGAGGTGTGGCTAAGGACTTTGGGCTTGTCTAGTTCAGAGAAAAGGCAGCCGAGGGGTGGCCTCATTGCTCTCTTCAGCTTCCTGAGGAGGGGAAGTGGAAAGCGAGGTGCTGATCTCTCCTCCCTGGGATCCAGTGACAGGGTGTGTGGGAATGGTTCAAGGCTGCGCCAGGCGGGGTTCAGACTGGACATTAGGAAGCATTTCTTGACTGAGAGGGTGGTCAAATGCTGGAACAGGCTTCCTAGAGAGGTCGTCTATGTCCCAAACCTGTCAGTGTTTTAAGAGGTATTTGGACAATGCCCTTAATAGTTTGCTTGCACTTTTGGTCAGCCCTGAAGTGGTCAGGCAGTTGGACTAGATGATCCTTGTAGGTCCCTTCCAAATGAAAACATCCACTCTTCTCCAAACAGATGGCTTCAGTGCAAAATTGTGTGAAACTAGAGGAAGAGAGGCTTGACCACAAAAATGACAGAGGAGAAGCTAGTTGCTCACCTCCCGGGTTATAGTATACCCTGGCTTGGGGCTACCAAGGTGAGACCAGCAAAAGGCCATCTTAAATGTTTTACAAGGCCAAGTTCCCTGCCTCCCAGATAACAATAGAAGTAAGGGCTGAGGAGGGAAAAAAACTGTGAGCTTGCCTGAATGGAAATCAATGGATGGGAATCACATTAACCCCTGGACATAGCCATGGCATCTGTTAGATTTCAGTGGAAGACAAAAGAACTGAATTTTGGATGACTTGTGTAAATATGGCAGTCTTTTTGCTGATGAATGTATCTGTTTCCAAGTCAAAGCTTGTCCACTTTAACATGGGTCTGAACCTACGCCAGAGTCTTGAGTAACTTCAAACTTTAAAGTAACTTGAGCAATGTGTTTATGTTAGCTGAAGAAAAAAACTTGTATGCAGCCTCACAAAACCATGGAAAGCTAGAAGTTCAGTTCAGGGGACGCATGTTGGGTCAAAGGCCCATTTTCTTTAGTTTGCTGAGAACTTATTTGCTTTTGTTTTTTTCTTGCATCTTTCTTCATCTGTGATCACAGCTCCTCCTTCTACTCACATTTCATTGATAGCTTATTCCTTCTGTTCTCATATCTCTGTTTTCTTTGGTCAAGGGTTAAGAGCTCCAAACACAGATTAAAAGAATTAAATATCAATATTATCAGTTGGTTCTGCTTCTCTTGGCAAATCCTCTGCTTTTCAAGGATAGTATTTGATATAATGTGCTGGCATTTTTCTTTGCAAAGTTATTTGGGGAGCTTTTTCCAAATTCTTGAAATTTTGCTGGTATTAAATTATCCTAGTCATCTCATCTCCTAAGATAGAGGAGCACAGATTTATTTTAAGAAATTACATAATGGCATATTCTTCAGGTGGTTTCATGTTTCTCTTCCGCTATTTTTGCTTCGGTTCTTGTCATTCCCCTCAGTTTTCTCTCAGATAGAACCATCTCTTGTGCACCTGTGTCTTCTGTGTTCTCCACAATTTGGGCTAAACTTTTTAGAGCTAGGTTCTGCAGTGTGGTGACTTGTCTGGTTCAGGCAAGGCCTGGAGAATTTGATCCTGCATGTAAACTAAAGCTCACATCCTGCAAAAATGTAGCTTTGCCTTTTTTTTTAACATACTGGGATTTATCCTATTGACATGGCTTTAACGCTAAGCTCAGCAAAACTTCTCTTTATTCTTCTTAAATGATTTAAAGTTAACCTAAGGCAGAGTGTGTCCTGGTCTTCATGAGGCTAGGTCAGTTTGATTTTTTAAGTAGAACAGACTAGACTAGACTATTTCAGTTGGAATGGACCTATAACAATCATGTAGCCCAGCTGCCCCACCAATTCAGGGCTTTTATGTCTGAGAAGTTATGAACAGAATATGCAGTGCCTTGTCTGTCCCTGTGTATCTGTGTATCTTGGTACACTCTTTGATTGATTTCCTCTAACTCAAGGTCCAGTTTTTCCAGTCTTCCTTGTAGAGATGGACCAGGTAAGCTCAGATCCTGAAAAGTATTTAGATGCTTGAATCTTTCTTAAGACTGAACTCCATTGATTTTGGCCAAAGTTCACAAGCTGGATAAGAGTGAAATCAATGCATTTGAGGTATGGAGCTCAGAAAGACAGAGCCACGCCTGCTGACACTGACCCACACCACTTGTGCATGTCTTTTATTTTCAGCATGTGGGCAACCCTGCAGCCTTTTCTAAACTTCTCAGTGCATAGGTCCAGATTCCTATGCAGAGCGTCAGCTATGCACATACCAGTATCCTGAAATAGTGAGGAATAAGGTAGCTGTATAACTACTATGTCTTGAAAAGTAAATCTAGGCACAAGCAATGTTTTATGTTTGATAATGTGTTATTAGCAGAACTCCTTCTGCCTACGGTTCACGCCATCAACTCTGACACAAAGTGTCACTACCAGTGATGTTGATACTCTCTGTTTGCAAACTACTGTAACCTTAAAGATGCAGGCCAGTACAGTAACATGTTGCTGGTGTGATAAACATGGGCTTGAAATAAAGTTTCAAACCAGAAAAGGATTCAATGGCTGTGAATCAAGGGTCAAGTCTAAGTAAGTTTTCCTAAGAGCCAACTGGTCTTCTGCCAGGTCTTCTGCTTCATCCACAGGCTGTTTTCCCTTCTACTATGTTGGCATCTCTCTGCTTAGGTGATGCCATGACTTTCTGACAGGTTTATCTCATAGAGCAGAGTCCTGAACACTGGAATGGAAAAGGTTGAAAGGTCTCTCTTGATTTTACAGGAAATATGCCTTATTTCTACATGACTATGGGTTTGCTGTTTCTTTTTTTAATCAGTGCTGTGTTGCTAAGTCTGATGTATTTATCATTAGTCTCATAGTATTTGATGTCTTGTAAAACTAATCCCAGCTCTCATTGTCAAGTGATTAAACAAGAATCTCAGACTTAACTTAAAAATACATTTCTGGGCACAGCATTGTTGAGAAGTAATTGATAAATACTATCTGAAGCACTTGAAAAATGCTGAAAGTGGAAAATGTTGAAAAATGTTGGAAGTGCTTACATATTCTGTGAACTGAGAAATCGGCATATATGAAAAAAAATAGAGCTCTCTTTTTTCCTACAAAAGTCCCATGGTTTTCAAGTTTGAGATTTGGGAGGAAGAGCAGTCAAACCCTCCTCTTTTTTGGGGGTTAATAGAATTTTCTGTGTTTTACCCAATTACTTATGCTGTTCTCTTACTCAAACCTCTCTTCAAGAGGAATGGATCAAATGGAGGATGTGGGTTTGACGTAGGACCAGCCTCCACTGAGTTTCAGATTAAAGGAGAACCACAAAGGGAGTCAGCATTGCTATTTCTCCTCCCCAGCCAGCCCATCCCACTTTTCCTTATTCACCTTTTTTATTTACAGTTAGAAAAGCTCTAAAGGTTCTCCTTGTGGTTTTTTTTTTTTTAAAGTTTTCTGCATTTCCTTTTGTGAATGCAAAGATCACCATGCCCTAGTTTGTCTAAAAAAAATCACTGACAATGCTGACAGTATGCCATCTGCAGCCCTTGTAGCCTGGCTGGGGCAATGCTCAGCATTTACAGAACGGTGCTTTTCTCTCAGATGTTTGAATTCAATCCATATTGTTGATATTTAGTAAATAAATAAACAAACTTTATTTTCTGACATTTATTAAAAAATAAGAGTTTATTTAAAATGTTAGGCCTATATGGAACTTGAGTAATGCATAGTCTCTGTGTTGGATTTCAGATCAGGGGTGACTTTTACTCCATGTAGTACAAGTGTAGGCGGGGTGCTTCTATGCCATGGAACACATGAGAATGAAGAAGTGCTGTGGGCTCCCCATACTGGGCATCTGCTCTCAGTTGCACTTGGTCTGAATAAGCACGACTCTATTTGTTTCCCTGAAATAGCATCTGGTTTGTGTTACCACGAATGAAAAGTGGTTCAGGTTTGGTAAGTTGTCCTAGAAAGGCTTTCTTTGCAGAATGGCTTCAGGAAAGTCAAAGCAGGCTTGATCAGGCTTTGAAGCCAGCAAACTTTTGCAAGGCAGGCTTGTCATCGCCTTGCTCTGTGCTGAGGAATTTGGGCTGGAGCCTTATCAGCTTTGGAGCAATGTCTTCCCATGCGCAAAGATTACCTAAACGTTAGAAGTGGACATTGCATCTTAGATAAAAACTAAGTTCAGTTCCTAGCTTTGCTAACTAGCTGCCCTTTGCTCTTTCTCTGCCTCAGTTCTGCTTTTAGGGTTTTTTTTGGTCCACATCCCATTTCTGCCTTCCCCCAAGATACATTCTGTTTCCCACCCACGCCTTTCCTCATCTGAGAATTACTTAACTTTCTGAAGAGGAGTCCTGTGAAATGGATCCTACACAGATGCACTGCTAGGGTGGAGCTGGGAATAGAGCATGGGTGGAAGGAAGTGACTGGGATAGGGATGAGGGAGAAAGGTGACATATAGGACAATATGACACTGCAGCTCCAGTGGACAAGAAAGCAGAACTGCTCCTTTCCATGCCACTGGGGAACTAAATCAGCTTAAACTGATCTTCAACTGTCCCCTCAGAAGCCTCCATGAGCCCATGGTATGCACACAGAATTGAGAGCAGCCTAAGTAGTCAAGATGGGTGTCCATCTAGAGCAGGTGTTCCCAGAAATGATCCTTCTGTGCATAATTATAGTTCCTGGCCTTTCCCATTAACTTCCTGGTGTGAGTGCCTCTTGGCTTCCTTTGCCTGTCTACCAGTGTCAACTAACAAGCTTCTCCAGCTTCCTTAGGCCTCTTGATTTCTCTTTCCCACTGTTACTTACATGTCTTGGCAACTCGCTCTCACAGAAGCTCCCTAACCACCATCATGGTCTCTGAGAATGACAGAGGGTTTCTTTGTGTGCAGATTAATAAGCTAATGTCAGTAAAATGAAGAAAGAACAGAGCTACAGCAATGCAAAATCTACTATTCTTTTATTGGACAAGTGTAGTTCTAATGCTCACACTTGAAGGTATGCTAGTAAGTATGTTAAAAAGGCTTGGAACGTGGAAACCGACTGGCTGACACCACCATTTCCTATGAAACTTTACAACCTTAAAATGGTACATGGGGTCATCACGGCCCTTGAGTCAGCTCTGCTGAAGCCACTGCTAGGTTTACCATTGACTTCATCAGCTAAGAAACTGAGCCCTAAATTCTGGTTTGTTCAAGAGCAAAAATCCTACCTCCAATCTTCCTGGAAGACATCAGTAGTCTTTCTCATTGAATTACATCTGCACAAGTGCTGTGCAGTCTTGAAACATGGTCAGCTTATCCTTTACAGGGAATGAGATCTGCAGGTTGGAGGAACTGAGGTCGCCTAAGCTGTTAGCTTTATTTGTCTTATTTCAACACGGCTACGGGTTTGCTGTTTCTTTTTTTAATCAGTGCTCTAAGCCAAGAATACCTTACCAGGGGCAGGTGGATATTGTACAAGCACCCACAGTGAAAACCCAGTCCACCTGAAAAGTAAACTCCTGACAAGTGCAATATATGTATTTACTGAGAGTGTGAGTGGCCTGACCTACTCCTGGGTTTGCCCAGAGCAGAGCTCCTGGCTAGTTGTGTCATTAGAGACTTTTAAGACAACATAAAAGAGTCTGTCAGTAAAGCTGGGTTAGGCTTCTGTTTTTATTAATGGACCTACTCTAATTTTAATCAGGTATTGACATCTTCCAGTGCTTTAAATACCTGGAATTCCCCTGTGCAGGCAGACCTTTGTAGCAATGGAATTATGCTGAGGGCTCTAACAGGTAACCCCAGATGCAGTATGTGAGAGACCTCCTGATGCTGCTTTCGGCACACTTTCAGCCACTACACGCTGAGAAGCTGGTAGAGATCACTGGGTTGGTTCCAAGTACAAAGTAGAAGACAAGAAAGTCTAGTGGATGTTGGAAAGCTTATAGTATATTTCCACTTCATTCGGAGTGACTGTGCTGGGAAGCAATTTATACAAAGTTGCTATGTGAAAGAAAATTGTATGTGTTCAGAATGGCTATATGTGTATATAAAAAAGGTAACTGCATATGCCATAGACTTGTGTACCATAAACGTGTATGTCATAAGTAATTTTGTTTGGGGGATACAACTGCCAGTGCAGCTTGAAGGAATCCTCCAAAACTGCTGTTGCAAGAACTTGGTCTGACAATTGTTTAAATAGCTCCAGAGGGAAAGAATTGAATCTTCAGTAGACAGCTGTCTTGGCACTTTTTTTGTGAGCCTAATTGCCCTTCTCCCATAATCACTGACCCTCATCCCACCCTATCTGTCCCCAAGCTTTCCAAGTTGAGTACACTTGATCTTTTTAAACATTTTGAAATGGGCAGTCATACTCTGTCATCCTGCAGACAATGAATTTCCACTGACGATCCCTGCATGGAAGAAAGACAAGATAGAGATATTAGTGAGCCAGAACTGCAGAGGATAAGACTGTACAAGTAACTTTACACCAGGTATTATGGCAACATGAACATCTGTCTGCCATTAGCTGTCTTTCCTCTGAGTACTTTGTGTTTTTAAGGGCTGGAAGAAGATTAAATATGTCTGATAATTCTAGTTCCTTCCCACTCCCTTACACAGTAAGAAAATAATCTCTCTGAATAATTAGGTCTCTGAGTATCCTTCAAAAGACAGTGACTCTTGATGGTGATCAATCCTAAATTGACTTTAAATCAGTGACCAAGAGGAAAAGGATGGTTCTGTCAAAAGTTATTGTAATGTGATATATTGCTCAGGAATGTGTACGTTTTACTTTTCACAAAGTAAAATACGTCGATGATTTTCAAGCTATTTCTAAATAGGGAGTTATCCACACAGCAAAATTCACTCTTTTTTTTTTTTCTTTTTTTTTTTTTTTTCCCACTACTAGGTCCTCTAGCTAGTGTCCTTTATTAAAGATGTGAAGGAATCAATAGTGAGAGAAATTAAATTCACTTGTCATCCTTGATCTCCGTAAGTCATGTGTGAAGCAGAGTAATGTTTATGAGTTTAAGGAGAGTATATGCTCTTCCTGGTTTGTGAGTAATTGGATGTCTGTATTCTCTCTCAGGAGGGTGATACAATGATACCTACTAACAATTTTTAGTAGGAAGCATGGCTGAAGC
>NW_010105454.1:9076-28669 GCF_000699245.1 Pterocles gutturalis | reverse complement strand
AGCAGGAATCAACAGTGGAAGCCAATGATTTAGTGTCCAATAGCTGCAACAGGCTGCAAATTTCCACCTTAGCTTATTGTGCATTGAATTTTCCCTTGACAAAAAGGCACGAGTTCAGAGGATCAAATACTGTCCTGCTGTGGAGCAGATGTTCAATTTAGGCTACTCGTTTCTGTCAAACACGAGTTTATATCCAAAGTACAGTCCTTGCAAATGGCAGCTGTCATTTAAATTGGTAATGGGTAATGCTCCGACAGGTATCTGAAAGTTTGGATTCTGCTAATAGTTACCTGCTAAGCCTGAGGCGTGGGACAGGTAATGCTGCTGGAGTTGTTCAATAGGAGCTTGCTTTACAAGACTGCTGCACAGTCCTGGTTTCCTGGTGGACAGCTCCAAACAGTGAGGAAACTGGTGCAGAACCTGCTGCCTCTTAGGGACACGCTGAGACACCTGAGCCCAGATTTTGGTATTTACTGCTCTCTATACAGTATCATTAACTGGATGACTCTATCCTGAATAAGATTCATTTGACTCTTAAGCTCTGTGTAGGTATAAAGTGTCTCATTTCGGCTTTCATTAACAAAGGTTTTTTAATTGGAAATTTACTATGCTACTTCACCAGTTTATGCTGAGTTTTGTTTGGAACCGAATCTGTCTCATACTTGTCAGTAAGTCTGTGTTTAGTTATATAGTGTTTCTTTTCGTTTTCTTTATGCCTTTTCTAGGTGCTTTTTAATTGTAATTGCCTCATAAAGCTGTTAACATAGGTTAATGAAATGCAAGATGCATTTTTTGGTTTATTTTAGGAAGTCCTCATTTGGACTATGTGCATGCTCTTCATCAAAGACAGTTACTACTCTTTTGGTCACTGAACTGCCTAGAGAGACCAAAAAGAAAAGATTAAAAAAATGTGTGGATTAACAGGTTTATATGAGTCAAAATCAAGTTCTGCTAAATTAGCAACCGTTGTCAGAGAGGCTTTTAGCTCAAAATCTGAGGTCAAGTCATTTGTCTAAAAAGGGATATTGTAAAGTTAAAAGTTAAGTTCTTTAAAATAAATGTAAATACATTTTAATATTTAAATACATTAATAACATACTTTAAAATATTAGAACAGAATTATTTCTGAAGTTGCAATTTAAGCTTGAACATGCGGACACTTTAGCATATAGGTTTATGCATTTAGTGTCTTAATTTGTCTGGTTTTGCATTGTTTGTGTTTGAAGTTAAGCATACATATCCAACTTTTCAAGATGCAGGCAATTACTTTGGACCATTGGTGCTGTGTGTTTAATTCAATAGTTATCAGCCTATTTTAATTTGTAGATCCCTTATGTCCTGGGTTAACCCATCACACCTTTCAAGTTTTCCAGTGGGGGTTCAGATCCTGTCAGGAATTGTCCTATGTGGAATATTTTAGAATATACATGAACTTGCCTTTGCAGATGCTTACAACCACTTTGTAGGTCCCCTCAAACTGCTAATTTCATGCATTTTCCTTGGCTTGGGGAGTCAATATTGAATTGTCACTTTTCAGCTGTCGTTTGCTGTCAGATTTGAATTTTTGATGCTATAGGGAAAATCTCCAAATATTGCTGAATAATCTGTTTCCAATTCAGTTTAAAAATTCTATGAATTCCTATTCATATTGTGTTTGACAAAATCCTGTTTATTTGGTCATATGAAACTTACTAGGGAACTAAAACACCCTATAATTTAGCTCAGCTGAGCTTGCTAGATATCCAGCTTGTCCAGGCTTTTCAAATGTACTTACTGCTGGGGTATCTGGGTGTTGATCTATCTTTCAGTGATGATGTCTGAGCAGTTAATACAGGCTATTCAGATCACCCAAATAAATGGAGCAGAGGACAGTTTTGCAAAAGAAATGAGCTTATGACAGTCTGCCTGTGCTATTTTTGTACTACATAACAAAGGACAAGCTGTGGCACCTGCCAAGCGCATCTGGTGATCCCCACCTCCCTGTCCAAGCTACTTGCTGCAGGTTGGGCTGTGAATGCTCCACTGGTGCTCTCAGGACTTGAGAGACTGATCCAACTAGCCCACAGCCACATAACAAGGCTCCACAAGGGAGCCATGACATCATAACTTAGCATGTTTCAGAGCTGAGGCTGACGCTATTTTTAATTTATTATTTTTTTTTAATTTTGGAAGCTGTTTTGCCAGGGGGTTACAATGTGCATGTCCCTGTGGGCAGTTTCACTTGTTCACAACCTGCTTCACATGCCCCATGTCCATCTCTGAAACTTTACTGTATCAGTCTGTCTAACACAAGATACTGCCTTTCCCTGCAAATGTTCCCTTACATGTGTCCATAGGTCATCTTGCCTGCATCAGGATTGTCACCATGCTCCCAAACATGCTCCCAGAGCTACTTCAAGCCTCTGCTAATTCTTTCCTGCTGCTTTTGCCTTGCTCTATAGACAGATGTTTTCTCCTTTCGACCCTTTTAAAATGGGTTGAAAAATATAAATATTAACCACTTCTAAAATAATTTCTCCACAGATGAGCACTTAAAACCTCTGATGATGAACAGCAAGTCCTTCATTCATTCCTGATACACAAACATGGAAACTCATAGAGAGTGATTACAGAAGAGGGGATGGGGATACCACATTTCTAAACTTTCAACAGCTTTTGCCAGAGGCATCACATGCTCTCTTGAATATCTGTGCATCAGCAGTGACCCCAGTGATGCAGTGTCTTAGGGAATAGAAGGGAAGATATGGTTTATTCAAGTTTATTCAAAAAGTTTAACAATACTTAACTGCTTGAAGTGATTAGGAAAGCTTAAACTAAAATACCTTCAAAGGCTTCTTTGTGCCTCGTTAGCTCAAAAACATTGCCCATCATGGGCTATATAGTATGGACAGAAGTCTAACATGCTTGAAAATTAAAAACAATCTCAAAACCTACAGCATGTTCACACAGACAAGCTGCACATGTGCATGCTGCTGGCAAGCTGGGACTGGAAATAGCTTTCTTTGCTCCTGTGCTGCCTCAACCAACTGCAAAGAACCATTTAGGATGACAAACTTTGCAAACTTTTGCAAGTATACCACTCAGGAGAGTTACTGTGTGAATCTGAATTACGAACTGGCATAGCAGGAATATTTTTTTTTTTGCTTCTTTTGCGATGCACTGCAAGTTGATTTTAGTCATTCTGGAAGCTGGGGGCCAGAAAGTTCATTGACACAGAAAAGTTTTGTAGATTGCGATTCATAAAATGTTTTCTCTATGGTTTTCACCTGCTACTATTGCAGGTTCACAGCAGTGGTAGGACAAAGGTGTTGATGGCTTCTTCCTTTTCCAGGTACTGTGGTCCCATAACCTGGGAAGACCTGCACTTCTGATGTACATCTCTGTGATGCCGCCTCCACTCCTGGCCAGTCTCCCCACTGCCACCCCATTCTGAAGGCTGTGTTAAGCCTTCAGCGGTCACAGACAGGAGTCTGCCCAGAGGCATCAGTTACCTCAACTGCTCTGTTTTCCAGGCTTGTCCTTGTGATTCCTGACTTTACCCTGGTCCGCCTCTGATGGAGGCTGGAATCCAGCTCCAGGGGAGTGCACTGTCTGCATTATCTCCCCTACTGTCTGCCATGGCGTTGAGGAACAAGGGTTAAGAATAGCACTGGAAAACATTCAAGACAAAAACCCAGAAGAGGGACGTCCCTTGCAACCTTGTACGTTCTCTATCCAAAGAGATAAATAGATACCTTTGAGTCAATTAACTGTGGAAGTGATGCTTCCGCTTGTAGGAACAATTTGCAGACATGGCTTCCATTTCTTAATAAACAGGCTAATGAATTTTAGCCAGAAAAACTGCAGTTACAGACCTGCAGCAATCTGACAGTGTGGAAAGGTCTTCTTATTTTAGGTAATCTTTTGACTGAGGGTATCCCTAGTGAAGTCTGGCAACCTGAGCATCATAGTGACAAAAGCACCTTGGCTCCTTTGGGTGTTATTAGAGACAGGTTGAAATGGTGTGTTTAAACTCCTCCTTCTCTCTTCTCTCCCCTCTCCTCCTGTAGCCAGTCTTGGCAATGACAGGCCAGTGCAGTGCACCTTGCCTTGCTGTCTGTGCAAACAGTCAAATGCTTTTCTGATAACAAATGCTTTAATATACTGGACTGAGGTGTCTGATAAAAAACATCAGCAAAGAAATAACTCACAGTTGGTGTATTATTGGTCAGCTTGAGAGGAAAGAATCAAGATCCAACTACAACTTCACTAGCCATGGGGCCTCATAGGGCCTGGGCAAGTAATGACCAGGACTGATCAAGAAAAAGTTGTGAACTCATTTTCTGGAAAGGGGTCAATGGGCACTGCATTGCCTTGATTCCTGGTGTGGCTTCAGATCTGTTAGAATTGTGTTGCCATGGACCGGGAAGTTTAGAGCATTCAGATTGCAGTTTGTATGGTCTTATCCTTGAATGCTAGCAGATCCCCCACTTCTCTGAAAAGAAAAGTGGGCCAAAATAAATCTCTCATCTCCCGAAAGGACAGGGTGTTCCAGGCTGACTTTTTACTGGGTTAGATAAAACATGCTCTAAGTAGAGGTAGGTGAGAAACAATACTGAAGATCTATTATGCTTTGTGGAGTTCAGATTTAGCCAAGCCTACTATTGCTGTATTTTTCACTACTCAGATGGACATGGCAGATGATCCCCTTGTGCATGAAGATGCCCTTTACCTGATACACCACCCTGGACAATTAGCAGCATGCACAGTGAACTTTAGCACTCAGAAGTACTAACCTGATGCTGAGTACCACAGCACATGATATGCAGCCATGCACTGTTTGGGAGGAATAGAAAAGGAAAACTTTTTCTTTTTTTTAATTTATTTCTAGCAAAACAAATGAAAAGCAAACCTGTCCACAGCAGAGAAAGTTGTGGTTGCCCCACGGATGTAATGATCGTAAGTGTACATCATCATGTCCATATCTTCTCCGTAGTGTCCTGGATATTCTGTTGTTAACCTTTACATTATGGAAAAACAAGATAAAATAATTTACTATCTTACAGAAAAGTCCAGCTGACTCAATGCTGCTCAAACAGTAGATATTTGAAGTTCTTGTTTCTTAATAGCACCACAAGATGCAGTCTGACCCATAAGACTACATTTCTTGTCTATGCCACTAATTCATGTAGCTGTTTGATTAAACTTCAGTAAGTTTAGAACTGTTAAGAGCAAGTTGGAGTACTATATGTATATACATCTGCAGCTGTGGGATAAAAGCAGCAACAATGTAAGGGTTGTCTACTACTTACGTCTTTATTGCAGGGATTTGTTCCAGCCTCCTGTCAGTCTGTTTGGTTTGCTGCTGTAGAGGTTCTGTAAATGTTGCCAAGTCAAATAGCTACAAGTATTTATCCATTTATGAATTATATTAAATGAATGTAGCAATTAATCCATTCCTCTTTCTTCTTTCCACTTTCTGCCTAGTTTATAATGTGAAAATACTGACCTGGACAATATCTGTGTGGTGTGTTTTATGTAAGAAGTTCAAAGTGCTTCTGCATTTATTAATCAAATTATGGTTATTGCTTCCTTGGGAAATAGGCAAGTAATACTGTACTTGGTTTTACAGACATTTTACAGGTAATGAACAGATGCAGGAAGGTGCTGGGACCTTGATCAGTACTTTATGTTAACATTATGTTAGAGGTCAGGAATGGAAACCTGGCACTCAGTCTTTCCCTATATGACACTGTTTTACGTGGGAATTGCTAGTGGTGGTGTGTCAGCTTCACTCCAAAGCAGCACAGGGAAGAATCAGGTTCCCTGTAAGGGAGATGCTGTCCCTGTGAAAGTGAACGGCTCAACTCCTGTTGAGACTAACAGGGTTAAGATGCCTTTACAGAAACCCTGACAACCATTTTTCTGACCTAATTCAGCCCAACAGCAGTACTTGAATGTTGCTTGAAGGTGATCCTAGCACATCCCAGACGAGCACTCATGCATGTTTACATTTTGGTAAGTTGGTGGGGTTTGAGCACAAGCTTAAATATTTTACTCACCAGGAGTATAATCAGTGGTATGGTTTTAAGTTATTAAAATCAGATGCTTTGAAGTTTTTTGGAGCCCAAACCAATAATTGTTGGAATACTCAGAAACTGAAAATTTATCTGAAAACTGAGAAAAAAAAAAACTGTGGAATATTAGGCTGCTTTCTCCTAGAGCTACTTACTGTAACAAAAAATCCTCTGAAATTGCCACCACTCTATGTATATTTAAATATGTTTTTGATCGTTTTGTTTATCCGATTCTTATGTTGCTTACATCTTCTTTGCAAATCAGATGTGACTTCATTCTAGGTCATTTTCAGCTTTTGAAAGTTAAAGAAAAATACCATTCAGTTGGAATATCATTCCTAAGAAATAGTTATGCCTTGGTGTTTTAGTTTTGACCAGAACTGAAACCAGGACACTTGGCAAATGAAATAGGGGACTGAGTGTGAAACTCAGGCATGGCCTTGTAAGATCCCTAAGTCTCAACAGCCAGCTTCTTTGAATGTGTCTTGTTCTTGTGCCTCCCGTCCTTTGGCAATGGCAATCATCAAAAAAATTAGTAGTTGTAGTACAAGAACACCCATGCCCACGTGGTTTTTGGGAAGCAGAAGATCAGGCCTGGTCACAGTGTCTGTTGTCAGAGCTCTGACCAAGGGCCTATGTTACTTTGATTGAAGGCTGTTATCATTTTTGCTTTCAGGACGTCTCCCCTTGTGCTCCCAAATATATATTTCTTTCTTAGTGTCAGACAGTTTACAGCTCAAATTTGAATGCTTTTTTACCTAGACAATTTATGACTTGAATCTCTAATATACGTTTATGGCCTCATGAAAGAACCTTAACCTGAGCATAAGCTGGTTCTTTGGTATAGTCAACTTGCTGAAAACCCTCCAGTTTGCAAAGAGATGCTTTCAGGGCCTTGCACTCCGTGCCCAGAGCTGTAGTGAGAGCTAGGGTGTACTTCACAAAGCCTAACCTCTGCTACCTGGTGTGTATTTTGTCCATTTTCTTTACACAGAAATCAAGGCCTTGAGGAGGACTTTTTTGCATGCCTGAGTCTCTCATCAGTGAAGCCATAGATTTGAATCTGGGAACTTGAGAGTATTTCTGGATCCATAGCCAGAGGCCAAGAGAAACTGGGGCTACATCTATGCTAGTAAATTTAACAACAACAGAGAACGTTTCTGGGCACTGTACCTCGATTGCCTAGATGTGCAAATTATTAGAACAATCCCAGGGACATTTTTAGCCCAGACCAACTAGCGGAGTCTCAGCAGATACCTCAAAGACACTCTTTGTGAGTTAGCACATTGGTGGGTACCATTCCTAACAGGCAGAATGTGGACATCCTGTTTTGGAAGTTAAGAAAGTTTAATAGAGTGGCTGCTTCCTCTGCTAGAGGAGAGCTCCTGTTTTAGTTTACTAATTTGTAGCCTGGGTGTCTGATAGTGCATCTTCAAAGATTCCTGGGTTGCAGCAGGTTTTTAAAACATGTGACATGAAGACCACCTATGGACCAGGATTACATTTTGCATTCCCCCCTCAACTCCAGGTTTTGGGGCTTTTTGGGCTATTATTATGAGAAAACACTAAGGCATGTGTTTATATACGTTCCACCAGATGTGTTTCATAACATCTGTTTGGCATTCAGCAAGGAAAATATTCTATAATCTTGACCAGCACTATGTGCTGGGCAGACAAGACTGTGCAAAACACAAGGTTAAAAAGCTGCTTTCAGCTCTATCAGAGACAGAACTGAGAGTCAGTTCTTTGAATGTGTTTCATGAGCCTTTCAGTTGCACAGTAATTCTGATGACAAGCTCCTGAATTACTACAGACCTTTTGCAGAAGCAGGTAGTGTTATTCTGAAGTGAGTGGATGCAGTAGAAAACCTTCATTTAGCTTCCCTCTCTTTTCTTTCTGCCTTCTGTCATCTCCCCATCCCTCTCTACTAATTTCTTCACATTACCATTCAGCCTCTTAAGGCTCTTCCACTAAGAAATGTTCAAAAAGCAAATATATGCCATTACCGAAAGTAAATGATATGGGGACTTGCTCTGAAGTTTGTCTTATTACATAGGCAGATGCCTACTGACTCCTTTTATTCTGGAGAGAAAAATTATAAATAGTGCTATGACAGCAATGTTCAAATTCACTTGGGTCTGTGTTGTCTGTCTGTCTAACTCAGCTCTCTTTGATGTTTGCTATACTCATTTATGAAACTGTTCCCTTAAGCCCACGCATCTCAAGGTCATCTGGATTGCACTGTATCCTTTAGAAGGAAATGCAATTGGTTGTCTGTATAGCAGGGCTCTGTGGTGTTATCCAGCCCTTCTTTATTATCCCCATTTTTTGAATCCTGGGGATAAGTCATACAAAATGTATGTGCACTGAGAGCTGCTCTAGTGTGTAACGCACAGGGATAGTCAGTACTTGGTTTTCTCGTTATGGAGGGGAGGAAGGTAATTTAACTCAGCTGTTAAGACTCTTTTCAAAGTGGACTGCCCGGCACAGGACAGTGGTTCCCTCAGTATTTGTTGTAGTGTGGTGTGTAACATTATTATCAAGTGCTTAACTGAAAATACCACATTTTACTCTCTGATGCCTATCAACTGTGTATCAACTGTGAACCACCTTCCAGGGGCCTACAGACAGGCAATTTATTTACAGACGTGGTAGCATTTGTGAGCCAGTGTATGGTTTATACCTGAGAGGAGTCATGAAGACACTTTTTGCCCTAGTTGATGAGGGTTGGCCTGCCGATGGGAGTCTGGACTCCCAAGGAGTCCAAGCTCAAGGGCATGACCCATTTGGGAAGAGCCATCCTCACTAACCTGCACGGGGGCCCTGTAAGCACTTCTGGCATTGACCTCTTAGTAAAGAAAACTGGGCTAGGGGAGCAGTGAGAAGCTTGGGAATTGCCAGGTGCTGAGACAACGTTGCTGCTGCTGTTTGGGGTGACCTAAGGCCTGTAGGACTGAGCTGTGGTGCTTGTAGTGACTGAGAGGGTACGTGAGGGAAAGCCCTAGAAGAGAGGCTTGCAAAGCAGCTGTGAGAAGAACTGTGTTATACTGATTGTGGGACCTAGGCACTGAGTAATTTAGTGCCAAGTGAACCCTGAGGAGGCAGATGATCTGTGGAAGGGCTAGCAGGGTGCATTTAGTGGGGTTGTTTACTAAACCTAGATACGCACATAGGTGTTAAGTTTGGGGAAGGGCTCATACGGGAGAAAATAGCAATGTGAGACCTTTAGCAAGTGGTAGTCCTTTCAATCTGTATGATGTATTTGCAAGAATTAATACAGAAAACAGAGGAATTCTGTGTTGGCTTTCCAAATCCACATCCGGTTAGTATGGTGTTTGGACACAAGAGACTTGGAGCATTAGTGGCATTGTTAAGAGAGGAGAAAGCAGGTAATTCTACACTAAATCCCATTAAAGACTGGGAAAGTAAACCTTGTGAGAAGGAATGTAAGTGGTTTGGCATGTGTGGGGGAAAGCAGGAAAACCTGACAGAAAAAGGTATTTTCATAATGGGGTTTTTAGCGGGTATAGAGTTGATGGGGGATGATTTATCTTCTGACTGGTTTGCATCGACCCACCCATCCCCACAGTTTTCTAATGTACTTTACTATAATCCCGTAAATCTTGCCAAGGGCAGGAAACATATTGAAAAAAGGCATTAAATCTTTAACAGGATTACTGTTGTTATTATTTTAGTCTAAAAGTAGTAATATTGTTTATTTTCCATGGTAAAGAATTACTATGTTAGAGATTAATAAAAAACAGAGTTACTCATTTAGCACCGAGAAGAATGTTTTGTACTAATCTTCAGGGATCTCTAGCATTCTTTTAATGATTGACTTCAGAAACAGTTATTGTGAGTCTATTTTTTACCACTAAGAAGGTCGAGTCACGCCAATGACCTTATCAGTATTGTACAACCCACCCCTTAGAGAAGTAAATGCGAACTGTCCGTCTGCCTTGCTTTCAGATATCAAGCAGACAAAAGAAATGAGTCTTTTAAAATAATCAAAGACAATCAGCGGTAGAGCTCATGGTTTCCTGCTCCAACTGTTGTATATATTTATTCCCTGCTAGTGAGTACGTTGTTTTGAAGTGCCTTACGCTTTCACTTCTTGTGCAACTACAGGGCTAGCAAGATGAATGGCTCCTCGTTAACCTTCGTTTTCCTCTTCACTGCTGAACTCTTCCTCTAACAATGCCACAGCCAAAAGAAGGAGCTGTTCCATTTCAAGAGGAAAACATAAGCTTTGACATTAACTTTCTGACCTTTGAGGACAAGGAGTGTCCCCTGAATGACCTTACTGTTTCAGATGTTATTTACAAGTGCTTCAAGAATATGGCTCCCCTAAAGGAGAATTTTGTTTCAAGAGCTTTGAACCTGCATGTTACATTGGAACATGGGAATTATATGCTCTCTAATCAATTTCAATTATCCCTCCAGCTGGAAGACAGTGGGCATCCCCCTTTAAAAAGCCTACTATGCTGAAAATCTGAAGAAGTTCTTAAAAAACTGTCTACAGAAATTCCTGCCTATGCTCCCAGTATAGATCCCAGATTGCTGGGCTGTCAGGTAGCTGGAGCTGCTCTGGAGATGAACAGTTCTCTCACGTGGCCATGTCACATACATTTCAGGATTGAGTTCAGGCTCCAGGCTCTGGGATCGTAGATTCACCTAGACACATCACTGCCCTTCTGTTTTCATTCTGTTGTAGTGAAAACCGCAAACGCTCACAGGGATGACGAGCCATGAAGCCAACACAGTGGGATGACAGTTCTTCTTGGAGGCCTTTATGAGCTAGTGCAACACAGATACAGGCAGCAGCAGAGAGCTCAGGGCACCTTATGCCTGTTCCTCAAGAAAGATGTCTCTGAAATAACATTAGCTAGCTTTCCAATGTTAAGCAAATGTGTTAGTCCCAAGATGTCTCTGGAAGATGGTCCTGGAGATTGAACTGTAAGGTTGTATTTGCTGGGATATTAAAAAAATCAGTTCCATACCTTCTTTTTTTTTTTTAAAAAAAAAGAAAAAAAAAAAAGAGGAGGGGAGAGGAATTGGGTTGCCAAGAAGTGCATGTTTCCACCCCATCTGTTCTGAGTTCACCTCCTGGATTTGTATCTCTGCTGTTGGTAATCTCTGAGAAACCTGCATAGGATCTCATGAGTTTCAATACAGCTTTGGTGGCAGGTTGAGTCAAGAAAACAAATAAGTTCTCTCAGTCCCATAACTCTTGGAAAATGTAATTGTTGCCTGGACAGTGTAACCGTGACAGAGAGCAGCCACAGCTCCAGACAGACCTTCTGGCACTTGGACTGCTGGTTGTTTGGAGACAGGAAACAGTCATAAACAGTCTGTGCAGACTTGGGGCTGCTCTGTGACATGTGTTTGCTTTTGAGAGTATGGAGTCAAGCTTTCAATTTCCTGGCAAAGAGAAAAATCTGAGCTCTAATGGGACGACTTAATAACAGTGTCTCTGCATCTGCGATGGATTTGCTTCCTTTATGGTTTGAATCAGCACACAGTTTATTTTCCTGTGGTAGCATTCCCTAGCCAGGTAAAATAATGGGAGCTTTTCTGCCTCCTGTGAAGAACGTTGATCATTTTCAGTATGGTAAAAATGTGCAGAATTCATGACGAGACTTGGCATGGTGAGGAAGGAAAGCAAAGTACTTGTAAAAAAAAAAAATAAAAATAGCAAGTGCAAAACTATGAGACTGGAAAAGATTAGTACATTTATTTACCGTATGGTCTTCCTTTACAGGTAAACTGGGAATTAATGGTGAGAAGATGAGCTGTGAAACAGAACTGCTGGGCTCTAAGAGAAGGTATGTAGATGCGACCAAGCAAAGTCCCTAAGCCTCACTATTGTCAGTTTTCTTAAAAAAGCCTTTCTGCCCATATTTGGTTTCATAACGAAGGATTAATTGCACATTAAAATTCAAGGCTGCTGAGAAATTCTACAGTGTTGATTGTCTTTGAATATGGATTTTCCAATGTGTCATGCATGATCCATGAGGCACCACAGTCATTACATACTTTCCTGTTATTACTTTTCCACATAGATGCATACTAATAGATGTCTTTGCATTAAATTAAGCTGCTTCAGCCAAGAAATAAGAGTCAGCAGCATGTTAATAGCCATTTATCCACAGACAGTTTATTGACAGCTAGCTTCTGGAACAGAATAAATACCATTATATGTTGGGGCAGAAACTGCAATAAATAATGATACTGTATACACACACACATTTTTGTTGTGTCTTATATGTATATACATTTTGAGGTCCTACCCTTGGTAGCCCTGAACTGCTTTGCTTTGCTGATTGTCTGGAAAACACAAGTGTCTCTGTCAAATGCATCTTAATCAGAGTGCAAGATACAAACTAAAAGTGCCATGTGTGAACAAGATTTTGTGACAATAACTTGGAAATGCTGATGGAAGTAAAGTTGTGAGTGAGATCTCCTTGGTTTTAGGAAGGGGAAGTGTGGCTGTACACTGAAGTTAAACAATTCAGACAAGTCACATCTGTAGTACTAAAAGTGCATCCAAAGCATGGGGTTTTGCGCTACCACATTGCAGTTCATGTTGTTTATATCCTAGCATAACAACTAGCACTCTCCCAGATGCTGTCTAGGCAGGGAAACAGGAATAAAACAGAGAAGAAACCATTTCCAACAGACAATAGATAGGAGACCACTGTTCTGGAGAAGAGAGAGAGTTTAGCTGCATTAGCAGGAGTCCTCCTATTTGGGGTCACAGGATAACTTCAGTGGAAAGGGACCTCACTAAGTCTCTGGTACAGCCGCCTGCTCAAAGGAGGGTCAGCCATGAGGTTAGACCAAGCCACTCAAGGCTTTATTCGGTTGAGTCTTGAAAACCTCCAAGGATGGAGCCTTCACAGCCTAACCAGGGAAGCTGCTCTACTGCCTCACTGTCCACACAGCAGAAAAGGTTTTCTTTATAACCCTCTGAACTGCAATTCTACCCTCAAGTGTAGCAGCTTTCCCCCTGCTCCCCTGGCCACATTTGGTGTCATATGCAAACCTGGTGAGTGTGCGCTCTGTTGCCTCCTCGAAGTTGCTGATAAAGGTATTAATCAGGAAGAGTCCCATGGCAAACTATTAGTTCCAGTGCTCTGCTCGCAGTGGGCACCTGGGCAGACTATCACCCTTTAAACACTGCCGTCTAAGCCTGTTAAGCCACCAGTGTTTTACCCATCTAATTGTCTGTCCAGCCAGACCATACCTTGCTAGCTCCAAAGGCAGAATGAGAGCTTGAAAGAAATTGGAGGAAATATACTGTAAAGAGGCACTTCAAAGAATAAGGTCAAACAAAGATCTCAAGTAGAAGAAACTGTATGAGAGACTGCCCAGGGTGAGAAGTGTGGAAACGTCAGGATAAGCCAGTAGCTTGAACACAACAAACTGGGCTCTGGATGGAGTGACTGAGTCTGGTAAAACAGGGTACAGAATGGTATTGTAATAAACCCATAATCTCAAACAATGCATTAGGAGCTTTTCACAAGCCAGATGGCAGGTCTTCCCAGAGATTTTACAGCTCTCCCCTCCCAGAAGAAGCGTATGGGATATCCACCCTGCTTAGCAGGAGAAATGCTTCACCTGCCTTTGAAATGCTACCTTTTCTGAGTGGAAAGACAGTAGCAGCTGAACTGCATAAGGCATTATTTTCCAAGCAAGAAAAATGGGAGCGTTGTCACTGTCGGAAACAGAAGGGCAGTTTAGGAGTCTGTGTGCAGCTGGGACAGAAACACAAGACACTGGTAGCCCCAAACATTTATGTTAGAATTTGCATTCCTCTGAATGCCAATTTGCAAAGCAGAGACAAAGCCGTTCCCAGTCGTCAAGACGATGTCTGAGGGAAGCAAAACTGTCAACAGCAAAAGAGGTTAGAGAAGATTTCTGTTGTCTCTCTGAAAATACATGCAATATTAGAGAAGTAAGAGAGATTGAAAGAACTGCTTAAAAGTTAGAGTGAGTTTCCCTCAGAGGGAAGGGGCAGGTATGTAAATAAACCCCCAGGCAGAGAACATCCGTAGGCAGTGTAGGCTGGAAAGGGAGCAGAAGAATGTTCAAAGACTTTGTTACAGAGTTCCTGTCGTTTAAAACATTTAAAATTAATAATAATAAAATGTTTCTTTTTCTCCTGTGTACAAGGAGACTGAAGGATGCAACGCAAGGCACTGCTGTTGTGTTTGGCCAGTAGCCAGCCAGCCAAGGAAGACCAATGGGCATGTAAACAGTTTGTATGCATCTCAGTGGGAAACTTACTTCAAAGTTGAGTTCTGGAAACAAAGATTCAAGCACAGATTTCCCCCCCCTCCCCCCTATTTTATTATTATTCTTTTTAAACTGTAGGTGGGTTATTCTTTGTATTAGTGGGGATAGCTGGATTAATAGCCCTGGAGCATAAAATCATGAGTTTTGTTACAGAATGAAAGGAGCAATATGAGCTTTCTCTACACAGTCTGCTACTGTGCTTACATATCAATTTAGAGAAACCACACCTGGGGACATGGGAAGCACAAGGATGTGTAGCTTGTTTTCCAGTAGACTCTGTGAGGTTGCCAGCACCAGCTGTGATACTGTGTTGAGGTGAGGCCACCTTTTTTTTTGGTTTGGACTACGCTCATTTTGACTTTGGTCTTCAAACAGCCTTGAGAGAGGGAACAAGTTGTATGTACTGCAAATACAAGAATCCCAAGTTGTCAGGCAGATGATATTTTTTCTGCGGTAACCGGCAGTAAGTTCACTCCTGTAAGTCATTGTGGCACAATTGCATAGTGCAGAGATACTCCTACTCCTATAAAAGTGTTGGATTTATAGTGGGAGCTATATCAACACCGTTGAAGTGTTGTTCCACTTTGGAGACTTCTGTCATGGTTTCTAGTGAAGCTAGGCTGCTGCTGGTACCCACACCTGTTCATTTAGGGCTATCTACTGCATTGTACTTTTCGGCATAACTGTGCCCCCATTCTCTTCCCTTAGTCGTGGATCCTCAAGAATCTTGTTACCAGACTGGAAATAACTTGCTTAGCCTCATAAAACACAGTTAAACTTTTTCTCAGACAAGGTTTTTGACAGGCCAAGTGGCCAAGGACATTTATTGGGACTGCTGGGCAAAAGGTGCTAACAGGTTTGGTTTCTGCTTGAACTCACCAGCATGAATATGGGCACCTCCGGCTGTAGCGGCAGCAGTAAAATTGCCATTCACGGTCAAGCACAGATGGAAAATACTGACTCTGGAAACCAGCCACCAGCCCATTGTTTGAGCAGGTTTGATACCTAAGAGGAGAAAGAAGAGAACACTTAAGGAAAACATGATACTAGATTCCCTGACAGTTTCAAGTATTTCTGAAAACAGCACTAAAAATTTTGAATCAGGGTGTAAACTGGCTTTGTATTGAGAAGCAATGCAGTTGCTGTGTATTGAATAGCTATTTTGTATAAGAAAGCAGAAGTAGTTAACTAATAGTGTCTTAACATGTATGTTGCACTTAAAACTATTTAAACTGTTTTTAAGTATTTAATCGTTCCAGTATGCTAATCAGGCAAGAAGATTGTTCTGGCATTGACATTCTCAGCTGTTTACAAATCAAGAGACTCACTTCAAAATAGTCCATTAATACTTTTATCTTTGACTGTTGGTATTTGAGCATTTGGCTTCACTGCAGTAATTTTTTCAACTGCTTCTCTACAAAAAAAGAAGCCTTAGAAATTCTCTTATAAGAGAAGTTCAGCAATTTATTTTATTTTATTCCTTTTTCAATTACCTGCCTCCAGGAGAAGGCACTCTTAATTCAAAACTTTATAGGCTTGTGATGGAATCATGTTTTGATAACAATCACATGAGGAAAACTGAGACTCAGATGTTATGAAATTATAAGACTCACATAAATTTTATTACTGAATTTTCAAAAGAAAAATCTGCTACTTCATGCTTTCTGTGTACGCAGGAATTCTGTCATGAATGTAAATCACTGCCTTCAAGTAAAATAGACATGGTCTCTGTGCATGCAGATATATGCTTCTCTTTCTCTACACCCTACAAGCATCTGGACACTAATACCCAAAGTAATTCAAGTGATAATCGGTTTGGATAACTTGCTTCTTGGAGACTAAAGACAAGGAGAGGGTGAAAACAGACAGCTCATTAGCTTAGCTGTTGAGTACTCATTCTCTCAAGCATCCTCATAGCCTCATTGTTTCCCTATTGGAGAAAATGACAGGAATTGTTTCCTCCATTTCCTTTTATTCCTTTTTCCTTCATCAAGGAAGACTGGCAACCTAGAGCTGTAGGTACCATAAAATCGAATACATTGATATGTCCAAAAGACACTTTCAGAAGTAACCTTATGTTTAACAAATACCAAAAATGACCCCTAGTCTCATTCGATGACCTCGTAGTTTACTTTAATGAGCCTGGAGTTCCCAGGAGGGAAAACAAATCGTCTAGCAGAGTTTGGTGTTTGAAAAGTCATTCACTTGTGCATACAGGTGCTAGTGCTTGCAAAGCATGAGACTCAAGTGTTTGTATGGAGAAGCTGAAAAAAATGATCAATTTTGACCAGTGTAGGGATTAATTCCTCTGCTTAACTTTCAGCTTCCTCCTTTGAAGCAGGAGTCTCTTCCTTATGTCCCTTCCACTGTGTTCTGTTGTTCAGGCAAGATTATTTACTCTTGTTTGTATCCCTGCATCTCCCACGTTGCTGGGGCCACGCGTACTTGCTGTGCCTTGTGAGACTGTTCCGAGGACCTTCAGAGTTAAGCAATGATGGGGACTCTGAGTTGCTATGGTAGCACACCAAGTAAGGCAATTTGGCTCAAACTCAGAGGGTTTCAGCTTTTTTTGATAGGAAGTTGCTCTGGTTTTTGGCACGCAGGCCATGGGAACATATGTCTAAGACTCTGTGTAAACATATTGCATAGCTGCAGATGATTGGTGTTATCCTGATGGAAGAAAGGTTGATACATAGAAATATAGCAAATGCTTGTACCTGTTGCAAGATGAGCACTTTTCTGCATTAATCTCTGTAAAGTAGAACCAAACCTGTGTTTCTTCATCTTCTTCTTCCTCTCCCCCTTCCCAGTGACATGCATTTCCACTGCTCAAGTCCTTGTGCCCCTGGGAGATTTTCTAGTTCTTTTGCACAGGTGCAATAATGGGAGCATTTAGTTCCTCCTTTTCCTTTGCACTTCCTCTCAGAGGCTTGCCATTTCCCTGCTATTTCCCATCCCCACTGATCAGCACTTGATATCCCTGCCCATACTTGTCTTTCTGGGAGGTTCTTCCTTGTCATTTTCTCTCCCCACCTCCTCACATTTAGTCTTGGAAGTCCTCCCCTCTTTCCTGCTCTCTTTCCCCTCCAACAGTTTTTATTTTCTTGACATCTCTACTAATACACTCCTTGAGAGAGATGTCACTGGTGGACCCTTCTCTCTATAGTGAATTGAAAAAAATCTCTCTAACATAACATTCTCATATTTACATGCATACATATTTGGGCACCAAACATATTTTTTTGATCCTGATTCTATCTTCTAATGAAAAGTTTGGTTAAAAATAATATTTGGAGTTGCCTTAAAAATTTCTTAGATGGAGAGTATAGCTGGACATAAGTCATGTCTTATAATTAAATTGACATTTTATTTTTAAAACATTTGCAGTAAAAATTGAAATATACTTTTAAGCTCATGTTCACTTCTCCCTCTCTACTTCGGTCTTATGTGCGTGAAGTCCTACAATCTGTTATTCAAGATCAATATTAGGTTCAGTGAAAGGAAGATAATAGTGACATTGAAGTGTTTTTCTTTAGCTTTTTTTTTTGTCCTTGATCTTTCTCATTTTCAAGTCAAATCCAGATATTCCTCCAAAAACATAGAGATGCTCTCAGAAATTGGAGTGCTTATTTGTGAGCTCGTATAAAATCTTTTCTTCTATTTCGTTTTCCCATTTGGCCTCTTTCCTACAAGCGGAAAGTAATTCTTCAAGGGAAGCAAGCAACCCTTCCCCACACACCTTTTTAGTCAGATGCTCTATGCGCTAATCTGAAACCAGCACTTAATCTGTGAGGATTTCTTCCTGATCTGTTGAATTCACTACTCCTGTCACAGCAAATCCTGCAAAACAGTATGGTGAATAAAAACTTTGATTTATAGCCAAGTAAAAAAAAATGCCTTTTCACTAGACCCACTCTGTAGCACTTTTGTTATAGAGGATAATTCAATATTCAGAATTAATGTCACTGGGTTCTCCTCACTCATGAAATCCTGACATTGGCAAGAAGAGAGGAAGATACTTCTTAGATGAATGCAGAAGAGCACGAGAAATCAGCTGGGATTAAACTTGGCAATGGATAGTTTGTTTTGTTTTTCTAGTTGTCTCAAGTTGTGATGCATGAAGAGTTGCCTTTTGGATCTGGTACTGGGAGAAGAGGAGGTGAATTGGCTGGTAGATGGAGGAGTGGGAAGACTGGTGTTGGTGAGGGTCAGGTGCTGTTGAATGGTAAGTTACCCTTCCTTTCCCTCATTTACATCTGTTGAAAATGTCTGCAGTGTTTCATAGAAAGTAAGTAAACTGTACAGCCTTATTTTGGGTGGTTTTGTCTAGTAATAGGGACATGCTGAGACTTTGCACGTCCTGCTGCAATTGCTGTGGAGAGCCCCTCCTTTGCCAAGCTGTGTTCTGATCTGATTAATGAGTATCGTACAGCTGAGTTCTGTCATGGCAAGCAAACAAAGTGTGCAGCCATTGTCATGGATTATAAAACCATGGGGACAGTTCTTTGTTAAACACCTGGAGGGCTGAGGCAGGGACAGGGAGGGTTTCAGTCACCACTCAGGGTCACGGGCAAGAAACCGACAGGACTCGTGAAGAACAAGAAAAAACAGTTGAATTTATTAACTATTTACAACAAGAAGCAGGATATTGAAAGATCGAAACCACATCTTACAAAAAGGCACTTCTCTCCCACCCCTCCCTTCTTCCCAAAGCCCAAAGGCCTTGTTCTGTACCTTCTCCCCCACAGTGGCACAGGGGGGCCAGGGAGTGGGGCTGCAGTCAGTCTGCCGCTCTTTCCTCCTCACAGTCTTTCCCAGCTGCCAAGCGGAGTCCCTTTCTCACGTCGCGAGTCCTTCTCCAGAACTTCTCCGGCATGAGTCCTTGAGCAGTTGCTTGGAACTGCTCCAACTTGAGTCCTTTTCCAAGCAGGGCTACAGTTCCCAACTACTTCTAGTTCCAGCGTGGGGTCCTCCACGGCTGCTTCTCAATTCCAAACGGGGCTACAGTAGTTCCTGCATGGGGTCCTCCACGGCTCTTCACCACGTGGCAGGGGAACGCTGAGAGCGTTTTCTTCCATGGTTCCGACTCGGTACCTGCATGGCCATCTCTTTCAGCATCTTTCTTCTCTTTCTCCGCCATTGAAGGTCTTCATTGACCCACGGGAAAAAGTGCTATCGGGCGAGCCACGGCGGAGGCTTGGGCTACAGCAGGTTGGTTCAAAGAAGCCGAGCAGGCAGC